>NC_057811.1:78136251-78160748 GCF_018294505.1 Triticum aestivum | reverse complement strand
AAAAAAGTATTGAAAAGATACCCCGTAATTTCTGTGTAAATAGCATGTTAATTTACACACTGCAGACATGATAAATTATATACAACACTATGGTAAGTTTGACCTGGGGGAAAGCTGTTGGAAATATACCCCTAATAAATTTTGTGTAAATAGCATGATACTTTACTCACAATGTATTTCATAGCTTATGTACAAACATCATGATAACTTTGACCCAGGGGGAAACTATTGTTGATAACATTGGGCTGGGGGGGGGGGTGTTGCGACACACCTCTGATAACTTCTATGTAAATAACATGATAATATATTGCTATCTGAATTGATAGCTCACGTACAAACACCACGATAACTAGGTGTCATGATAACTTCTGTGCAAATAACATGATAATACATGTACAACAGAGCTGATAACTCAGGTACAAATACTGTGGTAACTTTTGAACCTGGAATAAAAGTTGTTGAAAAAAGATACCCCCGATAATTTCTGTGTAAATAACATGATACTATACGCACACCAGAGCTGATAACTCATGTACGAACACCACGGTAACTTTCACTCGTTTGTTCCTTCAAGAAGACATAACCTCGATACCTTTTTGTGTAAATAATACGGTAATATTCCACCACAGACCGCGGTAACTTTGATCCGGGGAGAACAAATTGAAAAACATACCCTCAATAACCTCAGCGTAAATGTTGGAAATATGCCCTAGAGGCAATAATAAAATGGTTATTATTATATTTCCTTGTTCATGATAATTGTCTATTATTCAAGCTATAATTGTATTAACCGGAAACCGTAATACATGTGTGAATACATAGATCGTAATATGTCCCTAGTGAGCCTCTAGTTGACTAGCTCGTTGATCAATAGATGGTCATGGTTTCCTGACCATGGACATTGGATGTCGTTGATAACAGGATCACATCATTGGGAGAATGATGTGATGGACAAGACCCAATCCTAAGCATAGCACAAGATCGTGTAGTTCGTTTTGCTAGAGCTTTTCTAATGTCAAGTATCGTTTCCTTAGACCATGAGATTCTGCAACTCCCGGATACCGTAGGAATGCTTTGGGTGTACCAAACGTCACAACGTAACTGGGTGGCTATAAAGGTGCACTACAGGTATCTCCGAAAGTGTCTGTTGGGTTGGACGAATCGAGACTGGGATTTGTCGCTCCGTATAACGGAGAGGTATCTCTGGGCCCACTCGGTAATGCATCATCATAATGAGCTCAATGTGACTAAGGAATTAGCCACGGGATCATGCGTTACGGAACGAGTAAAGATACTTGCCGGTAACGAGATTGAACAAGGTATGGGGATACCGACGATCGAATCTCGGGCAAGTAACATACCGATAGACAAAGGGAATTGAATATGGGATTGATTGAATCCCCGACATCGTGGTTCATCCGGTGAGATCATCGTGGAACATGTGGGAGCCAATATGGGTATCCATATCCCGCTATTGGTTATTGGCCGGAGAGGTGTCTCGGTCATCTCTGCATGGTTCCCGAACCCGTAGGGTCTACACACTTAAGGTTCGGTGATGCTAGAGTTGTTATGGGAAATAGTATGTGGTTACCGAAGGTTGTTTGGAGTCCCGGATGAGATCTCGGACGTGACGAGGAACTCCGGAATGGTCCGGAGGTGAAGATCAATATATTGGACGAAGGGTATTGGAGTCCGGCATCGTTCCGGGGGTACCGGGTGACGACTAGCGTGTCCGAAAGGGGTTTCGGAGGCCCCGGCAAGCGTTGGGGGGCTTATGGGCCAAGGGGAGGGGGCACATCAGCCCACTAAGGGGCTGTGCGCCCCTCCCACCCCATCTCACGTAACGTGGAGAGGTGGGGGCGCCTCCCCTAGGGCAGCCACCCCTCCCGGCTTGGGGGGCAAGTTTCCTAGGGGTGGGGGCGCCCAAACCCATCTATGGTTTCCCCTGTGGCCGCCGCCCCTCCCCTAGGGAAACCCTAGGGCGCCTCCTCCTCCCCCCTTTCCCCTATATATAGTGAGGGAGAGAGAGGGCAGCCGCACCCTTTCCCTGGCGCAGCCCTCTCCCTCCCCAACACCTCCTCCTCCTCCGTAGTGCTTGGCGAAGCCCTGCCGGAGAACTGCAAGCTCCACCACCACGCCGTCGTGCTGCCAGAGCTCTCCCTCAACTTCTCCTCTCCCCTTGCTGGATCAACAAGGAGGAGACGTCCCCGGGCTGTACGTGTGTTAAACGCGGAGGCGCCGTCCGTTCGGTGCTAGATCGGATCTTCCGCGATTTGAATCGCCGCGAGTACAACTCCATCAACCGCGTTCTTGTAACGCTTCCTCTTAGCGATCTTCAAGGGTATTAAGATGCACTCCCTCTCTCTAGTTGCTAGCATCTCCTAGATTGATCTTGGTGACACGTAGGAAAATTTCGAATTATTACTACGTTCCCCAACAGTAAATGCCATGGTACTCTACGCACCATAGACCTAAGCACTACACGGTCTGGCACATACCTAAACCGGTCTAGCTAGGCATAATGCGTAATTTTTTGTTTGATATGTGGGTCATGCCATGTTGGCATGTGGACCTCACCTCATGGCCCAAGGATGACATCGATCGTAGACTGTGGGTATTGCATAATTTACTTACAATACCATGGTAAATTTTGACCTAGGCAAAAAAAGTAGTTGAAACATACCCCTGATAACTTCAGTGTAACCCCATGATAAGTTACACACTATGGGCATGGTAACTTTTGGCCTGAAAAAAAAGTCGTCGAAACATACCAATATGGGATCTTGTTTCGATGCTCTCGTTATGGCGAATTTTTACGTGAAAACGGATTTTAAATCGGAGCGACGATTTGAGCTACAAAACATTTTAAAGTTTCGAAATAGGGAGAATCTTTTGCTGACATTATCTGTTTTGTCTTTTAGTTTGCATGCATGCATGAAATCATTAATCAAGGCCGGCTGCAGGGTCGGGCTCTCCTGTTGGGATCCCTGCACGCACTATCGTGCAGGGCCAACCAGCGGCCAACACGTGGCCTGGTGGGCCCCATCACTAAAACAACCAGCCTGTATCTCTCTAATTACAGAAAATCAGTAAAACTGCCTTTCTTTCTCGCGCGTATCAACAGATTGCCGCCAAAATCTCCAACATCCTTTCTCCTATCTATCTACTCCATTGTGGATCACACATGAATAGATCAGGATCGATAGAGAATTGATCTCTCACGTGGACCAGCATCTACGGTGTTCTTCGGCATGGAAGGAGCTCCTGCGACTTCATCCATAGGTTTGTTGTTGTGTTTTGAATCTGCAAATTATCAACACTCTCATCATATGGAGGGGACAAGATTAAACAGAAACAAAGGAAGAGCTTAATCTATGACATGCAAATTAATCCTTGAGACTTAGCTCCACGTACTTCATCTTTCATAGGTCTGTTTCTTGTGTCTTCTTTGCCAATTGTAATGATAGAGATTATTGTAGTCGTGTGATAAAAACAGAGAACATAGCTACATGACGCTGCCTAGTTTGAAGTCACTGAAAGCTAGTTTAATCTCAAATTAACGGTTATCTTAGCAACATACTAGTAGTAATTAATTGGATAGCCCTTGTACTAGTTTGAAGCCATCGAAAGCTAGCTACTAGTACAGGATAGATGAAGATATCAGCTACCACTAACCTCTGTGCGGCGAGTGTGCATCGGGCTCCCGTCTTGATGTCCGCCTGCACGGCCTCTTGCGGCATCCCGGCGAAGCAGTGCTGCACCCAGCCGGCCGCATGCCCTGCAGTTCCCCACCTTCTCCAAGGGATCTGGTCGGTCCAGGAGGGGAACGGCGGCATGACAGAGCAGCTGCTCCAGCCTTGGCCGGGGCTTGGGCGCGCCGGAGTCAGGCAGCGGCAGCCGCGGCTGCTCCCTCTGTCGCTCGCCACGACCACGACGCCGCCAGACGGCGGACCTCACTTTCTGGAACTCTCTATCTCTCTCACTCACGGAGCTCGGTTCAGTGGAATAATGGTAGTACTAGCTCGAAGCGTCCACGATGGATAAGGCAAGGAGAAGGACTTTTCAGAAAATTATAAACAAAACAAAATCTGTTCATTAAGTGATGGGGTCCACCAGGCCACGTGTTGGCCGCTGGTGCCCTGCACGATAGTGCGTGCAGGGATTCCAGCAGGAGAGCCCGACCCCGGCTGCATGTGTTTCCTCGGCTACCACCCACGGGATTAGTTAGTAAGGTTGCATGCATGCGTGATTAGGTAGGAAGAAGGAGGCGTATGGATCTGTTGCTTATCTTCCGGTCAGTCGGAAGTTAGCACAGTCCAAAACAAAAATAGAAATACTACCTTCGATCCTTAAAAAGAACTAACCCTAGTTAAGAACTGCGACATTTATTTTGAATCAAAGGGAGTAGCAAAAAAATTACAAAAAAGACAGAAATTTTGTTATTCAGTAATGAATCTAGTTAGTAGTGGATCGGAGTACATGCAGGAGATGGTGGTTCCCTGCTCCTTGTCTTTGTGCGTGAGAAAGTCCAACACCTCCCGATGTGGAAACCAGTTCAACCACCACAGCACTTGCCTTCCTTCCCATCCTGGCTGGCATGCCATGTTCACTTCCGATCTTAATTTAGTTTTAAAGTACCTTCATGCCTTTTCACATGTTCCTCAGAGGATCGATCATCTTCGGACCAGCTCGTGTATCTTCAAAAAGTCTCCGTACCTCAGCTTCCAAATCAAAACCATGTGTCCATGCATGTTCATCGGGCAAACATTAGTTTTTCAATGCGTGGACGATCTAACTGAATCTTGCTATTATTTTCTGGAATGCAGTCGCATCTTCGGATGTCCAGCTTTGTCATTGGTCTCTGAATGCCGCGTTGATTGGCAAAGTGCGTCCGAACAGCTCGATTCGGACGTATGCAGGTTATTTGAAAGTCTGAGCTAGAGATGACCTACATGTGCGGGTGACGATGTGATTTGACATAATAGACGAGTCGCTCTTGGAGAAGAAATGGCGGCTTGAGGGTTGAGCCTCCTTCAAGCCCGAGCACGAGGGCTTCTCGTGACAACGAACTCTCAAGGTTGTTCTTCCGGGCACGGATCAGCTGATGGCGATGAGACCTTCGTTGCGCTCCCTCGCTCGATTAGGTGAGGGGTTGATCATCGGCTTCGTCGTCACACATCACTAGCTAGAACTACTCTGACATGGTCATCGCTCAGTAATCAATCCATCATCCGTTCCTTGACAATATGCACACCCGACCATACATAAAAGGCAGCGGCTCCAGTACGAGCATGTCCCACGTTTTAGTGGCACAAAAAGGGCTGGCTAGCTAGCTAGAGTAGAACTGGTCCGGTAGCTGCCATGTCCACGTCACTTCTGTTTACTGATGCGGTGATGCCACTGGTTCCTGCGGATTGTGCTGCCATCCGATTCACTCGCGGATCTTAAAATAATGTGCCGGCATGGTTTTTTGGAGGTGCTCATAGGAGTAGGATGTGCGTGGATGCGTTAATATGGGTAAGTATATGTGCATATATATGAACATCTGCGTTGTTAAAAAAACACGAGCTTTAGAAAAGTTTCCCAATTGATGGAATTTTCCAAAATTTCTATGAAGTTCCTAAAAAAAAGAGGTCATATTTTTATTTTCAACAACGAGCCCCACATCAATTTCCACCAAAGAAACCATCACAAAGTTACAAAGCTCAAAAGCCAAAAAAAAACTACCCAGCCATCAAACACAATAACGTGCGCGAGAAGGGCGGCCAACCAGCATGGCCACGTGGCGCATGCCGGTTGGCCGTGGCGAGAAAATTTTATATTTTTTTAATATTATTTTTGGAAGATGAAAGTGAGACTTTTTTTAGAAAAGTGTTTTTGGAGATTATTTTGGAAGATGGAAGTGAGACTTTTATTTTTTATTTTTAAGATTTATTTAGTCTTTTTCTTTTTCTTTTTGATACGGTGTGATGTGCACGTGTTGCGAGAATTTTTATTTTATTTTGAGATGAAGGTGAGTTTTTTGTCTTTTCTTTTTTAAGAGAGAGAAATACGCGCGCAGCTTCCTCTTAAGAGGCCCGCAATGACGAGCGCCAACCACTAGTGTAACTTGGAGAAGGGAACACCTCCTAGCACATGCATGCCTCGAAGCTTTCAAATCTCAAGATATGCTCCTATTGGAGTTATTGGAGTACCGTTGAATTATAGGTTGGCTTTGGGCCCATAAATGAAATATCAAACCATACTATGCTCCCTAATTTTTGAGGCTCTACAATCAATTGAGGTCTCTAATGTAGTATTGGGTAAATCAATTTTGATCGGGTCAACATTATTTTTTCAAATTGGCATCCAGAACCAATTTATGATCTCTCTCCCAAGTTGATAAAACTACAGTAACACTCCTTCCATCCAACTCATCTAACTCACTCAAAATCTCCTTCAAATTTCTGTACACACCTTCCATATTAATATGCGAGCCTTTTAACTGTCTTCTCGAGTCTTATGGCTTTCTCTTGCCACTTGTCTAAATCATGAACGCAATAGGTTGGAGCATGCCATCTCTTCCTAACTACACTCATGAAACCATCCCTCTCAAACGAACAATTTTTAAATCTAAAATTATCACTATGAGTGGGTGGGATCCCAAATATCAAATGTAAAGGAACATGATCATATAGCTCTCTATTTAGGCCAACCACTGTTACTAATGGATAAGCAACATCTCATTCTGAGGAAACTACGACCATGTCCAGCTTACCAAAAGTGGGCATTTCATGGAAATTAGACTAAGTGTGCAGTCTTCTTTAGAGCTGCACTTCTCTCAAACCATTACCATCAATGATAGAATTGAAAGTGTGCCTCCATTTGGGAAGAACATGATACGTCTCCATCGTATCTACTTTTCCAAACACTTTTACCCTTGCTTTGGACTCTAACTTGCATGATTTGGATGGAACTAATCCGGACTGACGCTGTTTTCAGCAGAATTGCCATGGTGTTATTTTTGTGCAGAAATAAAAGTTCTCGGAATGACCTGAAACTTCACGGAGAATATTTTTGGAATTAATAAAAAATACTGGCGAAAGAATCAAGGCCAGGGGGCCCACACCCTGTCCACGAGGGTGGGGGCGCGCCTACCCCCCCCCCCCCAGGGCGCGCCCCCTGCCTCGTGGGCCCCCTGGCGCTCCACCGACCTCAACTCCAACTCCATATATTCACATTCGGGGAAAAAAATCAGAGAGAAGGATTCATCGCGTTTTACGATACGGAGCCGCCGCTAAGCCCTAAACTCTCTCGGGAGGGCTGATCTGGAGTCCGTTCGGGGCTCCGGAGATGGGAATCCGTCGTCGTCGTCATCATCAACCATTCTCCATCACCAATTTCATGATGCTCACCACCATGCATGAGTAATTCCATCGTAGGCTTGCTGGACGGTAATGGGTTGGATGAGATTTATCATGTAATCGAGTTAGTTTTGTTAGGGTTTGATCCCTAGTATCCACTATGTTCTGAGATTGATGTTGCTATGACTTTGCTATGCTTAATGCTTGTCACTAGGGTCCGAGTGCCATGATTTCAGATCTGAACCTATTATGTTTTCATGAATATATGTGAGTTCTTGATCCTATCTTTCAAGTCTATAGTCACCTATTATGTGTTATGATCCGTTAACCCCGAAGTGACAATAATCGGGATACTTACCGGTGATGACCGTAGTTTGAGGAGTTCATGTATTCACTAAGTGTTAATGCTTTGGTCCGGTACTCTATTAAAAGGAGGCCTTAATATCCCTTAGTTTCCAATAGGACCCCGCTGCCACGGGAGGGTAGGACAAAAGATGTCATGCAAGTTCTTTTCCATAAGCACGTATGACTATATTCGGAATACATGCCTACATTACATTGATGAACTGGAGCTAGTTCTGTGTCACCCTATGTTATAACTGTTGCATGAATAATCGCATCCGACATAATTATCCATCACTGATCCAATGCCTACGAGCTTTTCACATATTGATCCTTGCTTAGTTACTTTTCCGTTGCCACTGTTACAATTACTACAAAGCTGCTACTGTTATTTTTGCCACCGTTATCGTTACTTCCATACTACTTTGCTACTAAATACTTTGCTGCAGATATTAAGTTATCCAGGTGTGGTTGAATTGACAACTCAACTGCTAATACTTGAGAATATTCTTTGGCTCCCCTTGTGTCGAATCAATAAATTTGGGTTGAATACTCCACCCTCGAAAACTGTTGCGATCCCCTATACTTGTGGGTTATCAGAACACAAGGTTTATTTTTCTCACTAGTCCATCTGATGACATTAAAATCGCCATAAATGAGCCCCCCCCCTCTTACATCTATTGCGTACACTAGCAAATTCAACAAGGAAACCATCTTTGTCTTCTTGGATCATGGCCATAAAACATAACTAATTGCCAACTTCTTAAGATTTTCTTCTCTTCAAGTTGTCGGCAAATATAGTGTTTTCCAACCTCAAAGTTAACAACCTCATTATTATCAGAGTCAACCTCAAGCAGCAAACCACCTAACCTACCATTAAGATCTAGGTGCGGCCGAAAGAAGTTTTTATGGCCAGAATTTTTTTGGCCCAACTCCGGTTGAATCCACGTATCTTAGTCTTTGGGACACCTATGAATTGGACTCCAAGATCAAAAATCATCTACCACTGGAATCTTTGTTTTATCAGGGCATCCCAAACCCCTGCAATTACAAAAGATTCCTGACATTTTAATTTATTTTTCTTTAGGGATCTACCCTTTTTTAGCTAGCTAACCCTAAAAAAAGGAGCACAAGTTTATGATCTTATCACCTGAATGTAATAGCTCATCATCATCGGTGTCCTTAACAAGTTCTTGTATTTTTTATCTTTACTTCTTTCCACAAAAGGATTTTGCTAGCCATTTTTTAAGTTTTAATTGAAGAAATAAACGTGGCATCACAATCGTTGTTAACAACACCTAAATTTTTAGTCATATTCACTAGATCATCATCATTCTTAGTATTAAGAACCGTGGGAACATTAGCTTAGTTACCTGGAATAGTATATTTTGAATCCATCCTCTTCATGGCTAAAGCAATTGTGTCTAGATCCTCTTGATCCTTCGACCTCTCACATCTACTGAACTCAACATTAGCGTTACTAGTATGTGCTTCTTGTTGGCTACCTTTAACACCAACTAAGATCTTTAACATTGACTCCTTGGGCGTTGGCTACTGTTTCTCCAAATGGTTCGTGTGACTCATGATCCAATTCCTCCTGAGAGAAATGAACCCTTTGATCACTACCATATTCCACCAATTCTTCACCCATAATATCACCATCATCATCTTCCTTATCAATGTTCATTCCATCCTTCCCCTCATCAGACAACTTCTTATTGTTCGCCTTATCAAGATTTTCTAAACCAAGAGGTCGAACTACTTTTGGTTTATGCATATCATTTTTTGTGCAATGGAGACTTCTGTTGTGTGTGATGGAAAAAATGTTTTTTCTTGACAGAAACGATTCCTAGACAGAGCATATAGTAAATAATATTAGCAAGATCGACTTGACCCCATGTGTGTGTTTTTTCTATAACAGTAATACTCCTCCTCGATTTCTATTAAAGGAACCGTTACACGAAGAGTTCCATGCAAAGGAGAAACAAAACAAGTAGTCTCAACATACACTTAGCACTTTCTTTAAAAAGACATATACTTAGTACATTGTAGGGACTTATAGCAACCACAAGTTGGATGTGGAGTATCTGCTAGCGAGCTCAAATGCACCCTGATGAGCAGTAAAATCAAAAAAATATTAACAAAATTGAAAAAAAATAGATTTATTTTGCTATACTTTGACAAATGTTTTGTGTGATTGCAAAAGTTCAACTGGAAAGGGCATTCATGGATGTCATGGCGAAAACAACAAACCCGATGCTCCAAAATGCTATTTTGAAAGCATTTTGGAGTTTTGATTTCTTTTGCCATGACTTGCACGAATGTCATTCGTGATGAAATTTGTCAAAGTTTGGCACACAAAAATTCAGCATAGTTTCCTTTTTTTCCCTTTTTTCTATTTTACTGTCATCCCGAGCTCATTTGAGACCCGGGGCAGAAGAGGACTTTCACCACAAGCTGTGATTCTGAAAGAACAACTATCACCAACAACTAGTGCTCAAAAGCCTTCGGTTTGTGTCCTATTCACCATTGGCGTCTAGCCATGACTTCGCGCCCACACCTCCTCAAATGGCGGACCTAAGAATATTTTTGAAGCCCCGACACACTAAATTTTTTAACATGCTCAAGGGGCTAGTTGTAGTTCAGATCACCATGAAAACAATCAAGGTAGGGCAAGACTTTATCACTGGATTTCTCCTTCATGGCCTCCAAAACCGCCAACTTGTAGGAATTTCTCCTTCACTACCCAAATTGTAGGAAATTAAATCTTCCCATGGCCTCCGAAACCGCCAACTTTATCACTGGAATTTCTCCTTCATGGCTTCATCGACATTGTTCTTTCTGAGAAACATTCCATGTGTCAAAGGGTGTTGCATAAACAACATGATTACTCATATGATGTTGTCTAAAGAAAACTATTTTCCTAGTTTTTGAATCATGCAACAAATAGACGCTCCACCAGAGAGAACTAGTTTGCGTTGGGACGATGGGAAAGCATGCATCTATTCGTTGAAGAGATCATCAATTATGCCAGGAGGTCTATTTAGACCAAATGCACAAAAGGGTCACTTGGCAAATTAGTTTAGATAGGGCACAATCAAATATCAAATGATCATTTCTATTCCAAACTCTCCTGAGAAGATTATCCTTGGTCAAGATACCATTTTAAGCATTGACTAGAGGAATATCGTTATCTCTCAGATTCCACGTAAAACCTATAACCAGCCATATCAAAAGATGCTGCCAATATACCTCTCTAATAATAAACATGTTTTAATCCCAATTCTCGATCTCACCATGTCTTCCTCATCACTTGAATTATAAGCATTCACCGAATTCTCCAGATTAGATGATTGCTCTATGGTCTCTCCCCTCGGAGTTCTTTTGAATCTCATGCAACCCCATTCACCATCCTTTACATTATGAACAATTTAGAGACTGTGATATTTATTGTATAGTATTGGGAATCATGTAATCCATTCACACAGTTTTTTTTTTCCGGAACATGGTTTTAGCCCACTAAGAATCCCTTTTAGCAAACTTCTGGGAAAAGAGATTTACTCCCATCAGGCTCTGCCAGAAATGTGAAACAGACTCCTTTTTTGGCATGGGGACGAAACTTGGTTTTGCACGTGTTTATTTGGCAATGTAGTATACCAAGTGCCTTCGGCATTCTCCAATTTCCACAAGCTTTTGCACAATAATCTTTGATTAATAGTGGTCGGATTCAGGAATACAAGCCCCCCATAATCTTTTGGCAGACATGTGTTATTTTCTTTTATCCGTAGAAGTTTAGTCTTCTGATCACGATGAAACATTGTTCATGCAAGTGTGGGGAAGTACTCCAATAGATAAATATTTCATTTGTATTGAAAAAATTGTTGTTCCACATTTTCCCTACTTGTTTTCAATGATCAATTAGTCTCTTGACATCAATTGGAATTCCCAAGTACAAGGTAGTTTCTGTATTTTCCTTATACTTCATGTAAAAAAATCACTAGATTGTTCCTCTCTTTCACATGCCTCTCTCCTCTTTCACATGTCTTTCCTAGACATTAAAAAAACTTCGGCCATTATGTCTTTTTTTTATTGTGAGACTGCTAATGTTGGTTGTATGCATCCTAATTATGCAGGGTACAGATGTCCACCCATTATCCGTTGTACTCCCTCTGTAAAGAAATATAAGATCGTTTAGATCAGTATCGTGGGAGTGTTCCGCTTGATGCTATATATTGAGTTTAATAAAATCAAAATTTATGAAAAGAAAAGGCAACTAACTTTGATCTTATGAAAATTAATTTTTAATCCAGACAACAAATTTCACTCTCGTGCACAAGATTTAGTGGCCCGGACGTGAATTATGCGCATTGAATAGATCCACTCTAAAAAAAGGACATGTATCCAGAAAAAAAGACAATGAACTTCACTTTCATGAAAGTTAATTTTCAATCCGGTCAACAAGTTTCACTCTCGTGCACGAGATTAAAGTGGTCCGCCCGCGAATATACTCCTTGAATAGGTCCAGTCTCAAAACCAGACGGCGAAATGTGGAAGAAAAATAATGAGACCGGACGGCGACACGCCTGCCGCCGCTGACATTTCCTCCCCCTGGAAAGAAAGGGGAGAGAAGAAGACCGCCGAAGCTTCGGGCAGCCCGTGCGCCTCACACGATGTCACAACGAGATGACGCTGGCAGGCAGGCGCCGGAGGTAGCTCGGAGTTGGCAGCCCCCCAGTTCGGCGACAGCGACGCGCCCACGAACCACGGCGAAGGAACCAGCCAAACTTTGATTTCTTTTCCGCTGGCCGAACAATCAACCAACAACACATCGATCAGCTGACGGAATCGCTCCACCACTTGGCGGCTGCTGCCAACGAGCTAGACAAACCTATCAGCTAGCTGGCTGACACGGAGCAGGGGCTCGCCAAGTCGCAGTCCTCCTCCTCTCCCGCCATGACCGAGCTTCTCCGGTGCCAACCCATGGATTCTGACTTGCCATTGCCATTACCATTGGAGATTTGGGCGAAGGGAGGGAAGATAAGTGCTGCGATGTGTTCTTGCCATGGATTCATGGATCGACAAAATGGAGAAGGGGATCGACTGCTGCTCAGTGCACTGGTGGAGCTATATGTTCTTGATATTTTTTCTTGTAAATTAATTGATATAAGAAGCAAATAATCACAAAAGTATGAAGCAACATCCTCTGTAACCACATGTTCTTGCTCGCCGTCAATGGGGTCTTACCAGAAGAAGAGCAAGAGGAAGAAGAAGAAAGAAGAAAGAAGAAGAAGAAATCAAGAATCAAGTTAAGCAAAACGAGGCAGGCACGGAGCGGAGCAGAGCAGAGCAGATAGATATACACGGACGGACGGACCTATATCTACCGGACCGGGGACGGACGTGGGCAGGCTCAGGCCGCCGGGGTCGACGCCGGCGGCAGCCGGCTGAGCGCGTCCCGGAGCGTGGCCTTGAACTTGTCCAGATCCAGCCGCACGTTCTGCTTGTCCAGGTAGGCCGCCTTGAGCGCGTCCCACCCCTGCTTGTGCACGGCGTAGGGGTCCGTCAGCACCTGGTGGTTCCGCGGGTACTGCTCCAGCAGCGAGCTCTCCTCCAGCTGCACGTTGTAGTCCATGTACGTCACCTCCATGTCCGCCGCCGGGTTCTTGAAGGTCACGCCGGTGAGCCACTCCAGCCCGCCGAACGGCACCACCTGGATCAGCACGGCCCCCGCGGGGAGGAACACCATGTTGGTGAGCCCGGCGCCGTGCACGCCCACCATCACGTCCGCCGAGTTGACGAGCCGCGCGAAGGTGGACATGTCGGTGTGCTGGTCGGGCTCCGCGATGCGCACGTCGAAGCCCATGGCGGCGGCGGCGGCCGCCATCTCCCGCTCGTTGAGGAACCGGCGCGAGTTCTTGCGGGAGATGATGAGGAGGCGCGGCTTGCCGGCGCCCGTGGCGCCGCCGCGGGAGGCCGCCGCGCGCTCCAGCCCGAAGGCGTCGCGGAGGGTGCGCTTGAAGTCGACGATGGAGACGCCGCCGGCGGCCTTGGACGGGACGATGCCCATGTCCTTGTGGAAGTCGGAGCCGACGACGATGCGGGGCACGCAGTGCACCTCCAGGTCGTTGTTCACGTCCACCACCTCGTACCTGCTGAGCTGCCGGAACAGCGGCCGGAACTTGGCCACCCACCAGGGCTTGAGGTCGCTGAGCAGGAACTGCACCTCGCCGTTGAACCTGCGCGTGCTGAGGAAGAGCGGCACCAGCACGTCCGTGTAGTCGTGGTAGAGGTTGCCGGAGAAGCCGCGGTTGGAAAACACAAACCCGGGGACGGAGTGGTTCTTGGTGCAGGCCGGCGGCGGCGCGTCGGACGGGAAGGGTTTGAGGACGAACTCCCGGACGTGGGTCATGGCGACGGGGTCGTGGTACCGCGCGTACGGCTTGGTCCGCCACTCCCTGTCCAGCGAGTCGATGTAGATGGTGGAGACGTTGCCCACCACCCGGATGTCCCCCGCCGCCTCGCACCGCTCCGAGCGCTTGCTCGTCATGAAGCAGGTCGGCTTCTTCTTCTTGTGCCTCCCCTTATCCTTATCCTTTTTTCCTGTGCCGGCGCCGGAGACGGAGACGGCTGTCTTCTCCGCCCTCTCCGCGGTGACCTTGGGCACCGGGGCGGCGCTGTCGTCCTCCACATCCTCCTCCACATCTTCCTCCGAACCTGACCAATCAACAAAGAAGAAAAAGGAAGTCTTGAGCAGCATGCTCTACATACATTTCGTCCCCAAATCAGCAATCGGCCGATTCTAGGTAGCTCCGCCGAATCGGTCAATCGATCCAGGCAGCTCACCTCCGACCGTGGTGGCGGCGGGCGCCGGCTCGTCGTCGGTCTCCATCCGGATGCTGGAGTTCATCTGCTCCTTGAGCTGGTCGTCCGGCTTCCCTGCGGCCATGCCAAGAAACATCCAAGCTCTCATCCATCCATCCATCCACCCAGCTAGCTCAGACACAAAGAGAAGAGAAGGGGAAAGAGGAAAAAGATAGTGGACATACCGAAGGGCGTGGAGCAGTATCTGGCCTTGACGATGCTGAGGACGCAGAGGGAGAGGAGCATGGCGGCGATGATGACGCCGTTGCTGACCCGCCGCGGCTCCTGCCGGCTCCGCAGCGCCGCCTTCATCTCCGACGCGGACCCCAGCGCGCCCTCCACCTACGAACCCCTCCTCCTCCCCCGGCTAGATCTGGAGGAGCAGCAAGAAGCGGCCGCTCCCTTGCTTGCTTGCTGGGCTTTGCTTGCTGCCTGCCTGCCTCCCCCCAAGGAGGAAGACTCTTCTCGAGACAGAGAGAGAGAGAGGGAGATGCTTTGAAACTTTCTCGTGTGGCGAGTGCCCTGCTGGATCTGGATGGACCTCAGCTGCTCTGCTCGCCGAGTGCGGATGATTAAACGAGGTGGTAATAAAGAATCGGAATGCTCTGCGGCAACTCATAAGTGAGGGATTATTGCAGCAAAATCCAGGATTGTTAGCAGCCTGGCCCCCGGGATTAGCCGTCATCGTGCGGAGAGACTGGAACGCACGACGTGCGTGCGTCGTGCTGGGCCGGCCCTAAGCCACGCAGGGTGGGCATGCATGGTCCGGCCCACACCCACACGCACACTGTTTGTTGCTAAGTTGCCTCTCTCCCCTATCATTATTGTTTTTTCCGTTTTCGGCCACAGGAAAAGATGCATGTATGCCCGGACCGGCCGACCGAGAGCGTGAATGTGGCGTGTACTTACCAGCGTCACGGGTCCTCCCACAGACCGACGTGCCAACACGCGTGAATTTGTGTATACGAATATAAATAAATAAATAAATGGAACTCCTGTTGAAAGTGTGAAATTACCGAATGGCAGAAGGTGGTGAAAGATTTCCTTTCGAAGCTGCGAATTAAATTCTTTGCGCAAACCCCTCCGTTTTGGTTTCTCACAATTAATTTCTGCTCATCTTATTTTGGTTCTCGGTATGAAAATCAACCAACGCATGAAGGTACTGTACTGCATTTGAAGACATGGCCCAACACTTGATTACATCGGTTTCTACCGTAAACCTTTGTCGTCTCGCCGGAGCGGTGAGGTCATGGCTTCTCATCATGCCCGACGACGAGCTCTGGTGTTGGGTGCTTCGGATCTGAATGAATGGCGGGGAGGGGGTTTCAGCGACGACGGATGCCGCGAGAAGTAGAAACAAAATGATGCAGTACGTGTCTGCATGTCCCTGGCCCAGAAGTTGATTACCCAACAAATCGGCAAAAATATTTTAGTACCTATAAGGTAACCAATGTAACATTTGAAGCACGGCCTACATATCAAACCACACTAAAACCCGAGAACATTTAAAATGGCAGTTTTCTCTTTCACACGACGACGTCATAGTTACAAGGCTAAATGGTTTGCAGCCAACATAACAAATTTGACTACCCGGTAGATTGGCAACACTTTTAGACAACCAAGGCAAAAGGTTAGCCCATCAAATCAATAGAGTTTGACCTGGCCTACGTATAAAACGACATCTTAATGCTTGAGAAGTCATTTGTGCGCAGAACGAGCCAACGTCTCTCGACTTCGCAATCGCATGATGGTGATGCAAGAAACGGGATCCCGGCCATGGGGATAGCATCTAAATTCCAGGTTGGTAATGATTCTCAAAATCCCACAACAACTTGATGAGAAAGCGAGATGCGAAAAACGGTTGCGGGGTTGTAGACAGGACGTTCTTTCCGTCTTTAGGGCTCCTTTGATTCAAATGTATTCTATAAGATTTTTGGAGCGTTAGAATCCTTAGATAATTTTCCTACGTTGTTCATTTGATTTATAAGATTGAATCTTACATGAATTTTATTCTAAACAATTATGTGTACTACATTTCATAGGAATAGCATCCGCTCCAACATAGTTTTACAATTTTTTTGTTTTTCCTGCGGCATCAAATGTTGCACACGCTATTCAAGTTGGCATCCCGCTACAATTTTCCATTTCATCCGAATCAAAGAGGGCCTTGGATTTTTATTTTCTTTCAGTTTTGGCAGTCAGCCCAAAATAAAAATAACTTGGTTGTTTCATTAAACGACGAAGATGACATTTATTGAGAAACATAATAATCTTACTTTTTTTTGGCTTGGGTTAATCAGCTACTCCTTTGTCCTAGTCCTAGGCCGTTGATCGTTTCCTGGCCGTCGCCAGCCGGGCCCCGCAGCGGGAGATTAGGTAATGCTAATCTCGTGATTTCTACCAATCAGCTGGCACCCTGCTACCGGTACATGTAGATGTGATAACTTGCTTGGCTGGTTTGGTAACCAGCCAGGACCGGCGGCCGGGTCGCGTTGGTGACGCGGTACCGGCGGCGTACTTCCGTGTCTCTTTCTGTTAGGACAAACGCTAATGTCCATGCGTAGCAAATAAATGGGAAATAATTAGGGGCTGGGATGGTTTACGGCATCTGCAACGGCAACCCGACATGGATGTGGGAGGCAGCCATCCAACGCTAGCTGCATACATTTTCACAACAACTCAAATCAGGCGGACGAAAATCATGCAAACAAGTGTGGATTTCATATAAACACGCCTGGTTTTATATAAACATGCCGGATTTCATGTAAACATGACGGATTTCATTACAAATACATGAAAGCGGTCCTAGACGGGCTAATCTACATGATCGCCGGCTTCCGGTCCCTGTCTCCGGCCATGAACCAAGAGAACGAAAGCTTCGCCTTTTTCAGCTCCGCCTCCGGAGCCCCGGGAACTGAAGCGGTCCGCCTCCACGTCGCCATCAAGCGACTAATCGGCCGAAGATGTTGAAACCCACCAAGCTTGACGTCGACGGGAGGGGAGGACCAGAGGAGCAGTGGCCTTCCTGGGACACGAGCGGCGGCGACCTACCGTGCACTACTCTTCCTCGCTGCAGGCGGCGCCCGCAGACGTGCCAGCTTCTTCGACAACAATGGTGGTCATGGTCTTCTTCTGCTCTGGCGTCAGCCCGTCCCAAAGAGCTTTGGCGGTGGAGGGATCCATGGCGGGGAGTGGTGTGGAGAGGGATGAGTGTGGCTATGGCCGGGGCATCGGGACAACTATTTATATAGCACCTGTGGGCGGCAAATGGACGGACGGGTGGCGCCGAAGGAGATGCCTCCGCAACTGCGTGCCATCAATGCGGGTGGCAGACAGATGGACGGACGGGCGGCCGTCGTGTCATTTGAATGCGCGGAAGTCGCATGCACCAGGAAGCGGCGCGGGCGGCGCTCTCTCGGTCAGCGCGCCACTTCAATGCCGACGCCAGTGAGCGGTCGCGTCTGCTCTGGACGGGCATGAATGCAGGCGCTGACGCTCGGAAGCGGCGCTGACCGAAAACGCGCGGAAGGGATGTGGGGTTTTTGGTTTGGCCTGGGCAGTCAGAAACAGGCTTGGGATCGTTCCGGACTCCCGCAAACCTCCCCACTTTTATCTCCGGTTTGCGGCATAAATCATGTCTGGACCGCCTCGCGGACCGATATAGGGCCGCGTTGGATGGCTTCCGCTGTTCAGACAGTCCGGTCTGAACGGTTGCAGAAGGTTTAGGGTCCGCGATTGGAGATTCCCTTACCACCATAAGAGCATCTCTAGCAGACCCCTTAAAACTGCGACCCGTATAAGTGTTTTAAGGGTCGAGAAAAACGCATTATAAGGGCTGATTTTAGCTGCGACTGAATAGAGCCCGTATGATCAACCCGTAAAACAGAAAATCCTTAAATATACCATCTTCTTCCTCATGCCCTTCCCATTCTCGACCTCCGTCCCCTCGACATGTGCGCGTCCTGCCTCCTCGAGCTCGCCAGTGGGCCCGACCAGGCCAGAGCCAGCAGCAGTGTCAACTGCAGCAGCAGCAACAGCAGCCGCCGACTCGCATGAAGCTAGCTAGCTAGGTAGCAATTTGAGCGGACGGAGAGCTAGCTAGCTAGCTGAATCCAGCGGACGGAGAGCTAGCTAGCAAGCTATCTGAATCGATTCCAGCGGACAGACGTAGCTAGCTCCTCCATCCGGGCGAGCGGGCGGTGTCGTGGTTCTAAGTCTGACAGTAGAATGGGGGGTAGGGATGTAGAGGCAAGATCCTAGCTATGGAGAAGTTGTACGCACAAGTTTTACGAGTTCAGGCCCTTCTCGGAGGAAGTAACAGCCCTACGTCTCGGAGCCCGGAGGCGGTCGACTGGATTATATGCGTGTGTGTTACAGGGGGTGCGAACCCTTGTCCCAGAGGAGGGGGGTGGCTTATATAGAGTGCGCCAGGACCCCAGCTCCCCTCCGTTACACAGGGTTCAATGTTCATAAAGAAGGAGCATTACAGGTAACGTCCGTAGTAAAGTGCTATAAATGACTATTAAGTCTAAGGGTAAATGCCCGACCGTTGCTGCGCGGAGTGGCTTTAGGTCTTCTGCACGTCGAGTGGTTTAGTGATCGAGTGACCTAAATAAGGGGGGGGTCTCCGAGTGAATGGTAGGTCGAGTGGATTGCACTCGACACCTTTGTTGGGTCCCCTCTATTTACTCTTGAACCTCTTTGCTTCTAGGACATGGACCTTAGGTAGGACGTATAGGTCAGGCCTATTACCCTACCCCAGGTCTATGTCCTCATCATTAGCCCCCGAATGGATTGAGGCCCGAGTGAAAAGAAGGTTGAAGTTGACCTTGCTTTGACTCTTGCTGTCATCTCCAAATGGATGCTAGTTGTTGGAACTTCGGCTTCGTTTCAGTCGCCTTGATCGATTCAGAAATGGCCGACTGGTTTTTATAACGTCATCCATCGAGTGTTATCCTTGACATGGAATATTTGGTGTGATCGGTTGTAGGGGATCCCGGATTTCGTGGGATTCAAAATTTTGGTGCAAGCGCGCCAGGCGGAGCGCGCCGTGGTAAGCGGAGTAGATAAAATAGGACGTTTCGATTTTCGCGCCACCTTTTTCGCCACGTATCCCGTGTGCGACTGTTAAGGGATTTGACAGGATCGTCCGGGCCCACGCGTCAGCCACTCGGAAGTAGGCCTTTAAAAGCGGCGAGGCCGAGGCGTCCGCAATGTGCGTGCCCATTCTCCTTCTTCTTCCTCTTGCTCCTTTACCTTGTTCAGCTTCTCCACTCTCGACGCCGCCGCTCCGCCGCCATGGGGAAGGAGAAAACGGCGGCGCTGGAACGCGCGAAGAAGGCGACGGGGGCGGCGAAAAGCAAGAAGACGAATCGGGGATCTTCATCGCGCTCGGGGCTGCTGTCGGGTTGGATCCAGGGAGATTGGATCCGATCCTCACTTCGGCAGGAAGACTTGGACGATATGGCCGAGTTAGGGCTGATCGTCCATGAGTCCGCGCGACTGCCGGAGGGGGAAATGGAGCCACAGCCGCGACCGGGTGAGTGTGTTCTGCTCGCCACTCATGTCGACTGCGGCTTCTCGCTTCCTCCACACCCCTTCTTTCGAGGTTTCTTGAATTTCTTCGGGGCTCAACTCCATCATTTCACTCCCAACACCATCACATACCTTGCCGCATTCGTGTCCATGTGCGAGAATTTCCTGGTGTGTCGACTGCACTGGGGTCTTTTCAAGCACATTTTCACCATCCGCTCCCAAACAGTGAAGAAAGCGAACTCGAACGACGAGAAAACCCATGTTATCCAGATGTGTGGGGGTCTGGGTATTCAGAAGAGGAAGAGGAGTTCCTTCCCTTCGATGACTCTTCCCGAGTCGGTCAGGGGCTGGCAGTCGACCTGGTTCTATTGCCAGGATATCGTGACCCCAGGCCAGTCGACTAGACTTCCCCCTTTCTCTTTTGATCGTGTTCAAACTCCATCTTCGTTGAAAGTGACCGCCGCGGAGAAGGCGGAGACGGGCATGCTGGTCGAGAGAGCAGTTCAACTGATCAACCAAGGTGTCACCGGCATGGATCTGCTGGAGGTGTTCCTCAGTCGGCGCATTCAACCACTTCAAGCTCGTGACCACTCCATGTGGATGTACTCCGGGGCTGGTGATACCGCTCGGGTTCATCCGGAGGAGGTGGCGGCCAAAACAGTGGCCCAGTGGCTGAGGGGCATCACCGGGAACAAGGACAACCCTAGGGGCCCAGGAGAGTCAACCCTTTCAGCGACAGCAACCAGCCAAACAAGGTTTGTCCACTACAACTGATTGAATTTGGATGTGTTTTCTGACTATTTGTTGATCCGACTGATTTCCACTCGGCTCCTTGTTTTGTAGATTTATACAGAGATGCACTCAATGCCCAATGGCGAACAAGCTCTGGAGCAGGACCATGAAGGCGAGGACAGCGCGGAGAAGAGCGGCGAGTGGGAGTCACCAGCCGACGATGATGAAGATGAGAGCGATGAGTCGGACGACGAGGAGGTAGCCGACTCACCACCTCGTTCTAAACATCGATCCAAGCAGCACCATGATCCCGCGGGCAGGCGCGGCAAGGCTGTGGCCTCGAGCGCTCCATCTCAAAAGCGCGCTCGGTCTTCGACTCCAGAATTGGCTGAGAAGGTCACCAAGCAGCCCAAGATCAATCCTTCGAAGGCTCGGAAGACCTTGCCTAGAATCAAGATGGACGTTCCTGTTGCTTCTGGGTAAATGTTCTCCCCGTATTTTCTTGTTCTGAACGATTCTCTTGTACTGACCGAGTGGATGATGAACCTTTACAGCCCGGCCTCGGCTGCGACTGATATGGATATCGACAAGACCCCAGACGACGAGGAAACCGACGACGCAGCTACCTCCAAAGCCAGTAAGTCTGCCCGACTCGAATTTATTTGGACGACTGGATTGTTTGTCAGCTATCTCTTTGACTTTCTCTGTTTGTTGCAGCACCACGGGACATTGTTGTGCTCCCGGACGATGAAGAAGAAGTAACGCTGAGGGGAAGGAGGAGGAGGGACAAGGAACTGAGCGGGAAAGCGCCTGAGGCCTTGGTTCCTCATTCAACTGAGATGCCTGGGACGGCAGTCGAGTGATCGACAGATCCGGCACGTACCAACGTCACTTTCGCTATCCCGCTGTCGACTGATTGCCCATCAGGATCAGCTGCTCAGACTTCTGCTGCACAAATACAACTCCACGCATCAGACCCAACGGTTGCTCCAACTGCTCTGCCATCATTGCTTTTCACTGCGTATCAAACCCCGGACGACCCACCGACTGCCGCCAAGGAAGCTCTTCTTCAGTTGAACCTTGTGATGGGGCAAATGAAAGTGGTGCATGAGGCCAGTCAGGTGGCCTTCAACGCCAGAGCTGCTCTGCAGACCAATGTCCAGGTTAGTTGATTTCTGATTGATCATATTTCTCATCCGATCACCCACCGGGGTGTGACTGTTTTGAAGTTGCACGAGTCAATTTGAGTCGTCTTGAATTGAATCTTTGAACTAGTGGGGGCACTCTTAGTGCACCCACTGGGTGTAGTCCCCGAGACCATAGTTGACTGCGGGCAGTCGACTGTGGTCTGAGAATCTGAATTTTGTCACTCGGTCTGGACTGGCCAGGTCGAATGACACCAGAACCAGTTGGGGCATGCTAAGTGCACCCACTGGGTGTAGTCCCCGAGACCGTGGTTGACTGCGGGCAGTCGACTATGGTCTGAGAACTGCTTTTTTTTACTCTCGCGCTGGGCAGACCATGTCGAGTGTTTATTCAAACCAGTGGGGGCACGCTAAGTGCACCCACTGGGTGTAGTCCCCGAGACTGCCGTTGAATGTTTGATTCGACGGTAGTCTTAGAGTAGCTATCACTGTGATGTCTTTTTATCTTGGTCAACTGATGTGGCTTATACTGCAGAAATCTTGTGATCTTGGGGCTGAGCTTTCCACAATGAACAAGCAGCAAATCAGCCTCAACCTTGATCTGGAATTGGCCAAGAAGAATCTCAAGACTGCTCGTGATGAAGTAGCTGCCATGGGAGGTAACCAATTGTCAACTGTCTTTCTCACTGCTGGCACTTTTCCTTTCCATTTTTTGAACCGAGTGACTCCACTCGAGCAGATGTATGTAGTGAAAACCGTCAACTCCAAGCCCGTCTGAAGAATGTTATTTCTTTAGAGAAAATGAAGCAGGCTTTAGAGAAGAAGGATCTGGATCTTGCTGCTGCACAGAAGGAAGCGCGAGAGAAAATGGCGCTTGCTGACAAGAAGCTTGCTTCAGTCGGCAAGTTAGAAGAGGAGAACTCCAAACTAAAGACTGCTGTCTGTGACGCCAATCGGGAGGTCGAGCGACTGAAGAAAGACAAGGACAAGCTGACTGACGAGCTTGGGAGCCTCAAGGCCAAGAAGGGCGAGTTGGAGTCTTATCTGGGCCAGCTTGCTGCAAAGCTGGTCCTAAAACTTGAAGGTACTGATGATTGACTGACTTATTACGGTCGACTGTCAAGCTTGATTATATCGTCGACTCACCATTTACTCAACTGTGTAGAGCTTTGCCAAGACTTTGAAGCGGAAACTGGGCGGGTCGAGACGGGTCTCGATCCCATAAATTGTCCAGTCAAGGATGATGTTGCGATGAATGTGCTGCGGTTGGAATCTCGCATGGACAGCGCGGTTGCTTATCTTGCCCGCCTGATGGTAGCGATGACTCGGGTTGATACTGAACTCTGGCCTCAGGCGGAACTGTCTCAAGACCTCGAGTCTCTGATGGCTCGACTGAATCAAATACCTAACCGAGTGCAAGAGTGGAAGAAGTCATCTGCTCGCTGTGGCGCTGATGTCGCGTTGTCCTTGGTCCGAGTGCACTGCAAAGACGTCAAACAAGACAAGCTGGCGAAGCTCAAGGTTGCTAACACAAAGAGGCACACCTTCCAATCCTTCATGGACAATTTCCTTGATGCCGCCACTCGCATTGCAGACAGCATAGACCTTGACAGTTTCTGCGACCCAGCCAGTCCTTCTCCTGACGCGTGACCGAGAAACATTATGCTCCACCTTTATTTGCCTTGGAATGCCGAGTGATTGTGTAATCGTTAAACTTCTTCGGGCTTGATGCTCGAATACTTTTGATCCATCGTCCGGAACTTTAGGATTTATCTGAACTAGGTTTATCTCTGAATATGCTTGTGTTTGCCTTCGAGTGGAATTCGCTTTTCAATTGGAATAATCTTTGTACTTGAGATGCAGCTATTGTACTTATGGCACAGCTCCGAGGAGAAGGTTGCAGTCGACCTGTACCTCGCTGTCCTTGCGGATAGGGAGGGAGCACACGTTGTACTTGTGGCGCAGCTCCAAAGGAGAAGGTCGCAGTCGACCTGCACCTCGTCGTCCTTGCGGATAGGGAGGGAGCACACGTTGTACTTGTGGCGCAGCTCCGAAGGAGAAGGTTTCAGTCGACCTGGACCTCGTCGTCCTTGCAGATAGGGATGGAGTGCACGTTGTACTTGTGGCGCAGCTCCGAAGGAGAAGGTTGCAGTCGACCTGCACCTCGCCGTCCTTGCGGATAGAGATGGAGCGCACGTTGTACTTGTGGCGCAGCTCCGAAGGAGAAGGTTTCAGTCGACCTGTACCTCGTCGTCCTTGCGGATACGGATGGGTTTCAAACTTGGGCGAGTACTAGACTGCAGCTAAGCCCCCGAGTGGGAGGGTTGCTCACCACTCGGTAGGATTTTTCAAACTTAGGCGACTGCAGCTAAGCCCCCGAGTGGGAGGGTTGCTCACCACTCGGTAGGATTTTTCAAACTTAGGCGAGTACTGGACTGCAGCTAAGCCCCCGAGTGGGAGGGTTGCCACCACTCGGTAGGATTTTTCAAACTTAGGCGAGTACTGGACTGCAACTAAGCCCCCGAGTGGGAGGGTTGCT
>NC_057811.1:78070584-78135504 GCF_018294505.1 Triticum aestivum | reverse complement strand
TTTTCAAACTTAGGCGAGTACTGGACTGCAGCTAAGCCCCCGAGTGAGAGGCTTGCTCATCACTCGGTAGGATTTTTCAAACTTAGGCGAGTACTGGACTGCAGCTAAGTCCCCGAGTGAGAGGCTTGGTCATCACTCGATAGGATTTTTCAAACTTAGGTGAGTACTGGACTGCAGCTAAGCCCCCGAGTGAGAGGCTTGCTCATCACTCGGTAGGATTTTTCAAACTTAGGCGAAACGGATTCGCGGCTAAGCCCCCGAGTGAGAGGCTTGCTCACCACTCGGTAGGATTTTTCAAACTTTAGGCGAAACGGATTCGCGGCAAAGTCACCCACGGGGGGATTTCAGACGCAAACAAAAGCAACAACAACCATTTAGGAAGACTGTAAAGCTCTTGTCTTTGATAAACAAACTACAAAGGTATTTCTTATTACATCTCATCCGAATGAGTACTTAAGTATAAAAGGGGCGGAGCAGCTCCGCGTTCCAAGCCCGTGGCTCGTCTTTCTGATGCTCGACATTGTAAAGATGGTATGCTCCATTGTGGAGAACTCTGGTGACAATGAAGGGACCTTCCCAAGCAAGGGCGAGCTTGTGTGGTTTCTGCTGATCCACTCGAAGAACCAAGTCTCCCTCTTGAAAGGCTCGGCCCCTCACGTTTCTGGCGTGGAATCGACGCAAGTCTTGCTGATAAATGGTCGACCGGATTAAGGCCATCTCTCTTTCCTCCTCTAGGAGATCGACTGCGTCCTGCCGGGCCTGTTCTGCTTCATCTTCAGAGAAGAGCTCGACTCGGGGTGCATTGTGAAGCAAGTCACTCGGTAGAACAGCTTCAGCTCCATAAACCAAGAAGAATGGAGTTCGGCCAGTCGACCGATTGGGAGTTGTCCTCAATCCCCAAAGAACTGATGGAAGTTCATCGACCCAGGCGCCTGCTGCGTGCTTGAGATCACGCATCAGTCGGGGTTTCAGTCCTTTGAGAATCAAGCCATTTGCTCTTTCTGCTTGTCCATTCGACTGGGGGTGGGCGACTGAAGCATAGTCGACTCGTGTGCCTTGGGAAGCACAGAAGGCTCTGAACTCATCAGAATCGAAGTTCGACCCGTTGTCAGTGATGATGCTGTGCGGAACTCCATATCTGAATGTCAATTCTCTGATGAAGCTGACGGCAGTACTGGCTTCAAGATTCTTGATAGGCTTGGCTTCAATCCATTTGGTAAACTTGTCGACTGCTACAAGCACATGAGTGAAGCCGCTCCTACCAGTCCTCAGGGGTCCAACCATATCCAATCCCCAAACAGCAAAGGGCCAGACGAGTGGAATAGTCTTCAGGGCTGACGCAGGCTTGTGGGACATATTGGAGTAAAACTGGCAGCCTTCACATTTGTCGACTATATCTTTCGCCATTTCATTTGCTCGTGGCCAATAAAATCCAGCTCGGTATGCTTTGGCCACAATGGTCCGAGAGGACGCATGGTGACCACAGGTCCCCGAGTGGATGTCGTTGAGGATCACTCGACCTTCTTCTGGTGTTATGCATTTCTGGCTGACTCCGGTTACGCTTTCCCTGAACAGTTGTCCTCTTATCACAGTAAAGGCTTTGGATCGACGGACGATCTGTCGAGCCTCTTCTTCATCCTCTGGGAGTTCCTTCCTAAGGATATACGCAATGTATGGCACTGTCCAGTCGGGAGTGATGACCAAAACCTCCATGATCAGGTCGACCACGGCTGGGACTTCGACTTCAGTCGGATCTGTGGCACTCTTAGGCTGCGGGGGCTCTTCAGTGAAAGGATCTTCTTGAACTGAAGGTGTATGAATGTGTTCCAAAAACACGTTGCTGGGAATGGCTTCCCTCTTGGAACCTATCTTTGCCAAATCATCGGCTGCTTGATTTTTCAGTCGGGGTATATGATGGAGCTCTAACCCCTCAAACTTCTTTTCCAACTTCCTCACCGCATTGCAGTAACCAGTCATAGCTGGGCTTCTGACGTCCCACTCCTTCATCACTTGATTGACTACCAAATCTGAGTCGCCGTAGACCATGAGGCGACGGACGCCGAGTGAGATGGCCATACGTAACCCATATAAGAGTGCTTCATATTCCGCTTCGTTATTGGAGGAATCAAAGTGAATCTGGAGAACATATCTGAGCTTGTCTCCTCGGGGGGATACCAGTACCACCCCAGCACCGGAACCATTCAGCATCTTGGAACCATCAAAGAACATGGTCCAGTGCTCCGAGTGGACTTGAGTCGGCAGTTGCTGTTCGATCCACTCGGCGAGGAAATCTGCTATTGCTTGGGACTTGATAGCTTTCTTTGCCTCAAACTTAATATCCAAGGGAAGGAGTTCAATCGCCCACTTTGCCACTCGACCAGTTGCATCTCTGTTGTTCAGAATCTCTGATAATGGAGCGTCGCTGACGACTGTAATGGAGTGGTCAGAGAAATAATGTGCAACCTTCTTCGTGGTCATATAAATCCCATAAACAAGCTTCTGATAATGTGGATATCTTTGCTTTGATGGAGTCAAAACTTCAGAAACATAATATACTGGGCGCTGAACTTTACAGGCTTTTCCTTCTTCTTCCCGCTCGACCGTAAGTACTGTACTGACGACTTGTCCAGTGGCTGCAATGTAAAGCAGTAAAGGCTCTTTGCTGATTGGGGCAGCAAGCACCGGCTGGGTGGAAAGCAGGGCTTTGAGCTCTGCAAATGCTGCATCAGCTTCAGGAGTCCACTCGAACTTATCAGACTTCTTCATCAGTCGGTAAAGAGGCAATGCCTTTTCACCGAGGCGAGAAATGAATCGACTTAAGGCGGCCAAACAACCTGTAAGCTTCTGGACATCGTGCACACGCACAGGGCGTTTCATTCGGAGAATGGCACCAACTTTCTCTGGGTTAGCGTCGATCCCCCGTTCGGAAACGAGGAAGCCGAGTAATTTTCCGCCCGGAACTCCGAATGTGCACTTTGATGGATTAAGCTTGATATCATACCTTCTGAGGTTGGCAAAAGTTTCAGCAAGGTCAGCCAACAGGTCGGAACCTTTACGTGACTTGACCACAATGTCATCCATGTATGCTTCCACATTCCGACTGATTTGAGTGAGTAAACACTTCTGAATCATCCTCATGAATGTGGCTCCAGCATTCTTCAGGCCGAATGGCATGGTGACATAACAGAAGCACCCAAATGGAGTGATGAAAGCTGTTTTTATCTCATCGGGTCCATACAGTCGGATCTGATGATACCCGGAATAGGCGTCCAAAAAGGACAAGCGCTCACACCCTGCAGTCGAGTCGACTATTTGATCGATGCGGGGGAGAGGAAAGTGATCTTTCGGGCAGGCCCGATTGATATGCTTGAAGTCAATGCACATGCGAAGTGAGTCGTCCTTCTTGGGGACCATGACAACATTGGCTAGCCACTCGGAGTGGTAAATCTCTCGGATAAACTCAGCTGCTAGGAGCCGAGCCACTTCTTCACCGATTGCTTTTCTCTTCTGTACGGCGGACCGTCGAAGATGTTCTTTAACTGGTTTCACTTTTGGGTCGACTCGCAAACGGTGCTCAGCCAGCCCCCTGGGAACACCCGGCATGTCAGAAGGTTTCCATGCAAAGATGTCCCAGTTCTCACGGAGGAACTGGATGAGCGCTTCTTCCTATTTGGAGTCGAGTGTTGTCGAAATGTGAGTCGGAGCAGCATTGGGATCGGTCGGGTGAATATGAATCGGCTTCGTTTCACCAGACGACTGAAATGCTGAATCCGTGGCAGGCTTCTTAGCTCGCAACAAATCACTCGGATCTGCATTTTTTGATACTCCTGCAATTCCACTACTGCCATTTGCGCATCGGCGATCTTTGAGCCCTTCTGGAAGCACTCTTCTGCCTTCTTCCGATTGCCAGTGATAGTGATCACTCCTTTAGGACCAGGCATCTTCAATTTGAGGTACACGTAGCATGGTCGAGCCATAAAACGTGCATAAGCCGGCCTGCCCAGAATAGCATGATAAGCACTCTGGAAATCGACGACTTCAAACGTCAACTTTTCTTTGCGGTAATTCTTGGAATCACCGAAAACCACATCGAGGGCGATCTGGCCGAGTGACTCAGCCTTCTTGCCAGGAATAACTCCATGGAAACTCATATTGCTTTCACTGAGTCTGGACATCGGAATGCCCATTCCTTTCAAGGTCTCCGCATACAGTATATTAAGGCCACTGCCACCATCCATCAGAACCTTAGTCAACCGAGTGCCTTCGACGACTGGGTCGACCACCAACGCTTGCCTCCCAGGGGTGGCTATGTGTGTCGGGTGATCAGACTGGTCGAATGTAATGGCAGTCTGAGACCACTTCAAATAACTGGGCGTCGCCGGAGCGACCATGTTCACTTCTCTGTTGATGACTTTCAGTCGACTCTTGCTCTCAACATCAGCAAAAATCATCAGAGTGGAATTGACGTGGGGGTAACCATCATCGTCCTCTTCCTTATCCTCAACTTTGTCCGATTCTTTTTCCTTTTCTTTGGGCTGTTTCTCTCGGAACTGCTGGATTAGGAGCCGACATTGTCGAGTGGTATGTTTCGGGTAAATGAGATTACCCTCCTCATCTTTTTTGGTGTGAATGTGGCATGGTAAATCCAACACATCATTTCCATCTTGATCTTTTACTTTCTTGGGGTTCCATGGCCCTTTGGGCTTCCCCTTGAACTTTCCTTGAGTCACGGCTAAGGCTTCTCCGGGAGCAGCTGGCTCGGCTTTGCGCTTCTGCTTCCGACTGGAGTTCCCTCCCCCGGTTTCGTGGGCGACTGTTTTGTGCTTGCCACTCCGGAGCCGATCCTCCTCTTCACCATTAGCATACTTGGTGGCAATTTCCATCATTCGACTCAGAGACATATCTCCGGTCCGACCGAACTTCAGATTCAATTCTCGATACTTGACGCCTTCCTTGAAGGCACAAACTGCTTGGTGATCAGACACATTCTCCACCGTGTGGTGCAACGTGATCCATCTCTGGATATAATCTCTCAAAGTTTCATTCGACTTCTGCACACAAGACTGTAGCTCTGTTAGCCCTGCTGGCCGTTTGCATGTACCTTCAAATGTTCTGACAAACACTCGGGCAAGCTCTTCCCAGCTATAAATACTGCCAGGTGCTAACTGATTCAACCACGCTCTGGCCGAGCCCTCTAACATCAGAGGAAGGTGCTTCATGGCCACTTCATCATTGCCACCACCAATCTGCACAGCCACTCGGTAGTCCTCAAGCCAAGTGTCAGGCTTGGACTCACCAATGAACTTGCTGACTCTAGTCGCCAACCTAAAGTTGGGAGGAATCACTGCTGCTCTGATGGCTCTGCTGAAACACTCGGGACCTGAAACATGCACCCTGCTGCCGGTCGGGTAATCTCTATCGTGGCCATCTCTGTGTGCTCTGTTCCTGTCAACCAGACCTTGAACGAGAATGGATCTCGCGTCAAAGCCCGGCTCCCGAGGGTCGACTGGAATCCTTCGCCCACCACTGTGAGGGCGTCTGTCATCGTGTTGCCGAGGCGCGTATGACCCACTCCTTGGGGGAGGCGTGGGTACTCGACGATGATCATACTGCTCACGATTTCTGTACTGATCCTGTCGATCTCCACGTCCCTCACGCCTTGGAGGTGATCTTGGGCTGTGAGCCGACTAAACTCTGTCTGCCATTACAGATCTACTATGAATCATATTCCAAGACTGTGACACTGCTGTGTTCTGCTCCCCCGCCGCTCGGAGCAAAGCCCGGATCTGTATCAAACCTCTACCAGCCTCCGACTGGGAAGGCTGAATCGACTCTGCTATTTGGGCAGCAGCTGTGAGATTCTGGATCGGAGTTCGATATACCTGGGTTGGAGGCGGAAAAAGTTGTCGCCGACTGGATTCAGGAACTCGCTGCCGAGCACGCTCGTCGAGTGCATGCTGGAGATTCTCCAGTCGAGTGCGCTCAGCCAATTTGGCCAGGCGCGCCTCGTCCAAGGCCCGGGCCTCGGGGGTTTCTCCAACGATAGGAGTGTGAAGTGCATCCATGTTACGGCGGCGAAGCTCTTCCCTCTGCTGCGAAGAGAGGGGCTCGGGGCGGTACTCCTCGTGGACACGCGACGGATCGCCTCCGCCATCACCACCGTCGTCGCGGGGGAATCCAGGAGGACTGCGCGGTCCATTGACCATCAGGACTTCCGCCGCGGGGTCACTGCTATCGCACTCGAATGCGGTCTCAACGGAGCCAGTCGAACAGGCCGTAGAGAGTTTCGTCGGGCTCGATTGCCGCGACCTGGGGGGTGGCCGACTGGCGAGCCACCGCGTTCCTCACCCATCGCTGGAGCCTCGACCGACTGGAACACTTGTGCCGGCGAGCAGCAGGGAGTGAGGACGCCATAGGAGCCGACCGATACTGGGTCGACGGTTGCCGCAGGAGGACGCCACGGACATACGCGCGAAAGTGCGTTGCCCCGCGGACGGGGAGCGCCTCGACATCGAGTGGAGCTTCTTGGAGCCAAGCGGAGTCGTCGGCGACGAACACGAGCGCGCCGAGACGGATCTCGTGGCCCTCGGCCAATCCTCCGCCTGAAACCATGCTGATGGGGATCGGAAAAATTGCAACTTCTCCAACAAATCGCTAAGACACCTGCCCCACGGTGGGTGCCAACTGTCGTGGTTCTAAGTCTGACAGTAGAATGGGGGGTAGGTATGTAGAGGCAAGATCCTAGCTATGGAGAAGTTGTACGCACAAGTTTTACGAGTTCAGGCCCTTCTCGGAGGAAGTAACAGCCCTACGCCTCGGAGCCCGGAGGCGGTCGACTGGATTATATGCGTGTGTATTACAGGGCGTGCGAACCCTTGTCCCAGAGGTGGGGTGGCTTATATAGAGTGCGCCAGGACCCCAGCTCCCCTCCGTTACACAGGGTTCAATGTTCATAAAGAAGGAGCGTTACAGGTAACGTCCGTAGTAAAGTGCTATAAATGACTATTAAGTCTAAGGGTAAATGCCCGACCGTTGCTGCGCGAGTGTCTTTAGGTCTTCTGCACGTCGAGTGGTTTAGTGGTCGAGTGACCTAAATACGGGGGGGGGGGGGTCTCCGAGTGAATGGTAGGTCGAGTGGATTGCACTCGACACCTTTGTTGGGTCCCCTCTATTTACTCTTGAACCTCTTTGCTTCTAAGACAAGGACCTTAGGTAGGACGTATAGGTCAGGCCTATTACCCTACCCCAGGTCTATGTACTCATCAGGCGGTGGGCCGCCAAGGGGGTTAGGGGCGGGCGGCCGACGTCCGGTGATGGGCGGGGCAGCAGGGGCGGTGGTCGGGATGAGCGTGGCGGCCAGGGACGGGCGGACGGGAGCGATTCATAAAGGTTCCGATGGCAGTTGGATTCCCGCCAACGGTCTTTCGCATATACAGGGCACCCTGGATTGTCTTGAAAATCCTTATTTTTACGGGTTTGATCGGAATGTTTTCCACGCCCCTTAAAAAAATTACGGACCGGAGTCGTTTGCAGGTTCTATTTGGGTCGTTTTTTCTCCTAAAACTGTAAACTGGCGGTTATTTTACAGTTTAGTGCGTTTTAAGAGTGTTGAGTATATTGATTATTACGAAAGACGAGATAGAGTAGGATTTGTTCTGGGTTGTGTTGTACTCCAAGTAGATCATGTACTCCTATATATATGCCCACGAGGCTCAAGCAATACAATGAACTATTCCACGAAACCTCTCTCCCTTCTAACATGGTATCAGCCTTACCTCGATCCTAAACCCTAGCCGCCGCCGCTTCCGCACCCGCGCGCCGCCCCCGGGGCAGTCGGCCTCCATGACCGCAGCCGGGGGTCGCGCCGCCCGTACCTAGGGTTCGTCCGCCGGTCGTGTTGATCGGCTGCTGATACGTCTCCAACGTATCTATAATTTTTGATTGCTCCATGCTATTATATATTCTGTTTTGGATGTTTAATGGGCTTTATTATACACTTTTATATTACTTTTGGGACTAACCTATTAACCGGAGGCCCAGCCCAAATTGCTGTTTTTTTGCCTATTTCAGTGTTTCGAAGGAAAGGAATATCAAACGGAGTCCAAACGGAATGAAACCATCGGGAGAGTTATTTTTGGAACAAACGTGATCCAGAGGACTTGGAGTGGACGTCAAGAAATCAACGAGGAGGCCACGAGGCAGGGGGCGCGCCTACGCCCCTGGGTGCGCCCTCCACCCTCGTGGGCCCCTCGTGGCTCCACCGACCTACTTCTTCCTCCTATATATACCTACGTACCCCGAAAACATCCAGGAGCACCACGAAAACCTATTTCCACCACCGCAACCTTCTGTACCCATGAGATCCCATCTTGGGGCCTTTTTCGGCGCTCCACCGGAGGGGGCATTGATCACGGAGGGCTTCTACATCAACACTATAGCCTCTCCGATGATGTGTGAGTAGTTTACCTTAGACCTCCGGGTCCATAGTTATTAGCTAGATGGCTTCTTCTCTCTCTTTGGATCTCAATACAAAGTTCTCCTCGATTTTCTTGGAGATCTATTCGATGTAATCTCTTTTTGTGATGTGTTTGTCGAGATCCGATGAATTGTGGGTTTATGATCAAGATTATCTATGAAAAATATTTGAATCTCCTCCGAATTCTTTTATGTATGATTGGTTATCTTTGCAAGTCTCTTCGAATTATTAGTTTGGTTTGGCCTACTAGATTGATCTTTCTTGCAATGGGAGAAGTGCTTAGCTTTGGGTTCAATCTTGCGGTGCTCGATCCCATTGACAGTAGGGGAAACGACACGTATTGTATTGTTGCCATCGAGGATAAAAATATGGGGTTTATATCATATTGCTTGAGTCTATCCCTCTACATCATGTCATCTTGCTTAAAGCGTTACTCCGTTCTTATGAACTTAATACTCTAGATGCATGTTGGATAGCGGTCGATGTGTGGAGTAATAGTAGTAGATGCAGGCAGGAGTCGGTCTAGTTGTCACGGACGTGATGCCTATATACATGATCATACCTAGATATTCTCATAACTATGCTCAATTCTATCAATTGCTCGACAGTAATTTGTTCACCCACCCACTACTGGCATCTGGTAATTTGCCGTCTGCCACCTCTTTGTCGTCGGCCAGCGGACGGCAAAGAATGTGCAGATGGCAAAAAGTCTATTTGTCGTCCACTGTTTCTTTGCCATCAGCCAGCTGACGGCAAAGAGCTAGAAGGCAGACGGCAAAGGGCCAGGTGGGCCCCACAGGGCATGGCGTGGCTAGGTCAGCTTCTTTGCCGTCTGCCTTGTCTTTGCCGTCTGCCTTCTGGATCTTTACCGTCCGCTGGCGGACGGCAAAGAAATGGCCCAGCTAACGGCTGTGTCGCCCCTCCTATTCTCACTCTCTGTCTCTCCAGCCCCACCCCTGTCTCTCCCCTCTCTCCCAACTCAACCGCGCCCGCGCCCCCAACTCAACCGCGCTCGCGCCCGCAACGCTGCCGTCGAACACCGCCGCCGCCCGGACGCTGCCACCACCCCACCCCGCCGCAGCACCACCCCGCCGTCCCGGAGCCCTGCGGCCCCGTCGCCACCACCGCCCGGCGCCCCCTCCGCCTGGCCAACGCCGCCCCGCCGCCGCCCCACCCCGCCGCAGCACCACCCCACCGCAGCACCACCCCACCGCAGCACCACCCCGCCGCCCCGGAGCCCTGCGGCCTCGTCGCCACCACCGCCCGGCGCCCCCTCCGCCCGGCCAACGCCCCCCGCCGCCCCGAAGCCCTGCGGCCCCGTCGCCACCACCGCCCGGCGCCCCCTCCGCCCGTCCAGTGCCCCTCCGCCGCCCGGCGCCCCTGGGCCTGCCGCAGGTGAGCCCCGGCCGCACCCCTCTTCTCCTTTTTTTTGTTTTTTCTGTTTTTTTAGTTTAGATTACTTTTAGTTTTGTTTTAGATTTAGTTTAGTTTAGATTAATGTTATTTTGGTTCTATATTTAGTTTTGTTTAGATTACTTTTAGTTTGGTCTTAGGTTTGGTTTAGTTTTAGGTTTATGTTTAGTCATGAAAAAAACTAAGAATAATTAGAAGAAGAGGAGGAGAAGAAGAATAGCTAGGTTTAGGTGTAGTTTTTTCCTATTTTGTTTTACGTTAATTAGTGCTCGGTTTAAGAAGAGGAAAAAGGAGGAGAAGAAGAAGAAGCAGAAAAAGAAGAAGAGGAGGAGGAGGAGGAGGAGAAGAAAGGAGAAGAAGAAGAAGAAGAAGAAAGAGAAGAGGAGGAGGAGAAGAAGAAGAAAACCCCCGACCTTCTTCTTCTTCTTCTTCTTCTAGTTTTCTTCTTCTTCTTCTCCAAAATGAAGTTAGCTCTAATTAAGTTATATCTCATAATATGCTTAGTTAGGTCAAAAATGGCATAATTAGGCAGGTAAGCTAAAAAATGGCATTTTTCTTCTTATTAAGCCTATTTAGTCCATTTATGACATAATTTAGCCTATTTAGTCCACAAATGACATAATAAGATGAAGAAAATCAAGGAAGAGGAAGAAAAGAAGGAATAGGAAGAAAAGAAGAAGAAGAAGAATAAGAAGAAGTTCTTCTTCTAGTCTTCTTCTTCTTCTTCTTCTAGTTTTCTTCTTCTTCAAAATGAAGTTAGCTCTAAGTTATATCAAAAATGGCATAATATGCTTAGTTCACTCAAAAATGGCACAATTAGGTAGGTTAGCTCCATTTTACCTAAGTATGCTTACTTCTTCTTCTTCTTCTTCTTCATTTTCTTCTTCTTCTTCTGATTCTAGTCTTCTTCTTCTAACTTTCTTGTTTCCTATTTTGCAGATTTAATTCACTATATGGAAGCTTGCATGGATGGAGTGCTTGTTTACCTTTTCTTTTTTTTGTTTGTATCGATGAAAAATGTGGAACTTGTTATATGGATGCATGGAACAATGTGTTGGATGAACATTGTGATGTTACTATAATATGTATGGATGGAACTCTATTTCTTATTATGTATGTATGTTGTCATGGATGGAGCTATGTGTTGGATACATCATATGTCTGCTGTGCATGTGAAATATATATATATATATGTATATCTGTGTGTGAATTCCTGTGAAATTAAATGGATTCAAATAAAAACAGGGGATATGTAGCATCTTTGCCGTCCGCTAGTAGACGGCAAAGAGCTTCGCCGTCTGCTAGCAGACGGCAAAGAGGACACGTGGCAGCTACCTGTAAAACCTGGGAACACTGGCTGCCTATTTGGTCACTTTGCCGTCTGCCAGCGGACGACAAAGATTCAAATCACGCTGCCGTGCCAGACGGCAAAGAGGACACGTGGCAGCTACCTGTAAAACCTGGGAACACTGGCTGCCTATTTAGTCACTTTGTCGTCTGCCAACGGACGACAAAGATTCAAATCACGTTGCCGTCTGCTGGCGGATGGCATAGCTGGCTACGTGGCAGCTTCCCAGTGCTGCCTAGCTGGGCTCTTTGCCGTCTGTCAGCGGACGGCAAAGAGCTTTGACTCTTTGCCGTCCGCTGGCAGACGGCAAAGAGGGCCGTTAACCCCCTAACGGCTGTCACGCCACCGCACTGCCGTCCGCTGTCTTTGCCGTCTGCTGGCCACGGATGGCGGACGGCGTAATCCATTGCCGTCCGTTTCTAATAAGCGGACGGCAAAGAAGGCCTTTGCTGGCACGTGTTCATCCGGAAAGTTTGCCGTCCACTGGCGGACGGCAAAGAATTTTGCCGTCCGTGATCTATGCCTTTGCCGTCCGCCATGGCGGACGGCAAAGAAGCTGATTCCTGTAGTGATCGTAATACTTATGCTATCTTGAGAGAAGCCACTAGTGAAACCTATGGCCCCCAGGTCTATTTTCCATCATATTAATATCCCGTCAACAAGCTATTTCTGGCGTCGTTTATTTTGCTTTCTTTACTTTTAGTCTTTATCATAAAAATACCAAAAATATTATCTTATCATCTCTATCAGATCTCAGTTTTGCAAGTGGCCGTGAAGGGATTGACAACCCCTTTATCGCGTTGGTTGCAAGGTTCTTATTTGTTTGTGTAGGTACAAGGGACTTGAGCATGGCCTCCTACTGGATTGATACCTTGGTTCTCAAAAACTGAGGGAAATACTTATGCTACTTTGCTGCATCACCCTTTCCTCTTCAAGGAAAACCAACGCAGTGCTCAAGAGGTAGCAAGAAGGATTTCTGGCGCCGTTGCCGGGGAGTCTACGCACAAGTCAAGACATACCAAGTACCCATCACAAACTCTTATCCCTCGCATTACATTATTTGCCATTTGCCTCTCGTTTTCCTCTCCCCCACTTCACCCTTGCCGTTTTATTCGCCCTCTTTTCCGTCTGCATCTTTTTTTGGCTTGCTTCTTGTTTGCTCGTGTGTTGGATTGTTTGCTTGTCACGATGGCTCAAGATAATACTAAATTGTGTGACTTTACCAATACCAACAACAATGATTTTCTTAGCACTCCGATTGCTCCTCTTACCGAAGCTGAATCTTGTGCAATTAATGCTGCTTTGTTGAATCTTGTCATGAAAGACCAATTCGCCGGCCTTCCTAGTGAAGATGCCGCTACCCATCTAAATAGCTTTGTTGATTTGTGTGATATGCAAAAGAAGAAAGATGTGGATAATGATATTGTTAAATTGAAGCTATTTCTGTTTTCTCTTAGAGATCGTGCTAAAACTTGGTTTTCATCTTTGCCTAAAAATAGTATTGATTCTTGGAATAAGTGCAAAGATGCTTTTATCTCTAAGTATTTTCCTCCCGCTAAGATCATCTCTCTTAGAAACGATATCATGAATTTTAAGCAACTTGATCATGAACATGTTGCACAAGCTTGGGAGAGGATGAAATTAATGATACGTAATTGCCCTACTCATGGTTTGAATTTGTGGATGATTATACAAAAAAATTATGTCGGACTGAATTTTGCTTCTAGAAATCTTTTAGATTCGGCCGCGGGAGGCACTTTTATGGAAATCACTTTAGGAGAAGCTACTAAACTCCTAGATAGTATTATGGTTAATTATTCTCAGTGGCACACTGAAAGATCTACTAGTAAAAAGGTGCATGCGATAGAAGAAATTAATGTTTTGAGTGGAAAGATGGATGAACTTATGAAATTGTTTGCTAATAAGAATGTTTCGTCTGATCCTAATGATATGCCTTTGTCCACTTTGATTGAGAATAATGATGAATCTATGGATGTGAATTTTGTTGGTAGGAATAATTTTGGTAACAACGCGTATAGAGGAAACTTTAATCCTAGGCCGTTCCCTAGTAATTCCTCTAATAATTATGGTAAATCCTACAACAATTCTTATGGAAATTTTAATAAGTTGCCCTCTGATTTTGAGACTAGTGTTAAAGAGTTTATGAATTCACAAAATAATTTCAATGCTTTGCTTGAAGAAAAATTGCTTAAGGTTGATGAGTTGGCTAGGAACATGGATAGAATATCTCTTGATGTTGATTCTTTGAAACTTAGATCTATTCCACCTAAGCATGATATCAATGAGTCTCTCAAAGCCATGAGAATTTCCATTGATGAGTGCAAAGAAAGAACCGCTAGAATGCGTGCTAAGAAAGATTGCTTTGTAAAAGCATGTTCTTCTAGCTTTTATGAGAATAAAGATGAAGATCTAAAAGTTATTGATGTGTCTCCTATTAAATCTTTGTTTTCCAATATGATTCTTGATAATGATGAGACTGGAGATGAGTCAACTTTAGTTAGAAGGCGTCCCAAAAATTCGGAGTTTTTAGATCTTGATGCAAAAATTGGTAAAAGTGGGATTGAAGAGGTTAAAACTTTAGATGTCAATGAACCCACTATCTTGGATTTCAAGGAATTTAATTATGATAATTTCTCTTTGATAGATTGTATTTCCTTGTTGCAATCCGTGCTAAATTCTCCTCATGCTTATAGTCAAAATAAAGCCTTTACTAAACATATCGTTGATGCTTTGATGCAATCTTATGAAGAAAGACTTGAGTTGGAAGTTTCTATCCCTAGAAAACTTTATGATGAGTGGGAACCTACAATTAAAATTAAAATTAAAGATCATGAATTCTATGCTTTGTGTGATTTGGGTGCTAGTGTTTCCACGATCCCCAAAACTTTGTGTGATTTGCTAGGTTTCCGTGAATTTGATGATTGTTCTTTAAACTTGCATCTTGCGGATTCCACTACTAATAAACCTATGGGAAGAAGTAATGATGTTCTTATTGTTGCAAATAGGAATTATGTGCCCGTAGATTTCATTGTCCTTGATATAGATTGCAATCCTTCATGTCCTATTATTCTTGGTAGACCTTTCCTTAGAACGATTGGTGCAATTATTGATATGAAGGAAGGGAATATTAGATTCCAATTTCCGTTAAGGAAAGGCATGGAACACTTTCCTAGAAAGAAAATTAAATTACTTATGAATCTATTATAGAGCCACTTATGGATTGCCCACCAAATATGGCAATACCTAGATCTATCCTTGCCTTTTTACCTAGCTAGGGCCGTTAAACGTAGCGCTTGTTGGGAGGCAACCCAATTTTATTTTTGTTTCTTTGCTTTTTGTTCATGTTTAGCATTAAATATTTGATCTAGCCTCTGGTTAGATTTGTTTTTATGTTTTAATTAGTGTTTGTGCCAAGTAAAACCTATAGGATCTTCTTGGATAATAGTTATTTGATCTTGCTGAAAAAGTTAGAAACTTTCTGCTCACGAAAACAATTGTTTAAAATTACCAGAACGTGTTAAATACTGGTTCCAATTGCAGTAGATCAATAAACAAATTATCTAGGTCTTCCTGTTTTGGTAGATTGTTCCGAGTTCCAGAAGTTTGCATTAGATACAGATTACTATAGACTGTTCTGTTTTTGACAGATTCTGTTTTCCGCGTGTTGTTTGCTTATTTTGATGAATCTATGGCGAGTAAAAGAGTTTATAAACCATAGAGAAGTTGGAATACAGTTTGTTTAACACAAGTATAAACAAAGAATAAGTTCAATACAGTACCTTAAAGTGGTGGTTTATTTTATTTCGCTAACGGAGCTCATGAGATTTTTCGTTGAGTTTTGTGTTGTGAAGTTAGTTTTGGGTAAAGATTTGATGGATTATGGAACAAGGATTGGCAAGAGCCTAATCTTGGGGATGCCCAAGACACCCCAAGGTAAAATCCAAGGACACCAAAAAGCCAAAGCTTGGGGATGCTCCAGAAGGCATCCCCTCCTTCGTCTTCGTCCATCGGTAACTTTACTTGGAGCTATATTTTTATTCACCACATGATATGTGTTTTGCTTGGAGCGTCTTGTATGATTTGAGTCTTTGCTTTTTAGTTTACCACAATCATCCTTGCTGTACACACCTTATGGGAGAGACACACATGATTCGGAATTTGTTAGAATACTCTATGTGCTTCATTTATATCTTTTGAGCTATATAGTTTTGCTCTAGCGCTTCACTTATATCTTTTAGAGCACGGCGGTGGTTTTATTTTATAGAAATTATTGATCTCTCATGCTTCACCTATATTATTTTGAGAGTTCTTTAGAACAGCATGGTAATTTGCTTTGGTTATAAAGTTAGTCCTAATATAATAGGCATCCAAGATAAAAACTTTAAAGTGCATCGAATACTAAGAGAAGTTTGATATTCGATAATTGTTTTGAGATATGAAGATGGTGATATTGGAGTCATGCTAGTTGAGTAGTTGTGAATTTGAGAAATACTTGTTCTAATGTTTGCGATTCCCGTAGCATGCACGTATGGTAAACCGTTATGTGATGAAGTCGGAGCATGATTTATTTATTGATTGTCTTCCTTATGATTGGCGGTCGGGGACGAGCGATGGTCTTTTCCTACCAATCTATCCCCCTAGGAGCATGCACGTAGTACTTTGTTTTGATAACTAATAGATTTTTGCAATAAGTATGTGAGTTCTTTATGACTAATGTTGAGTCCATGGATTATACACACTCTCATCCTTCCACCATTGCTAGCCTCTCTAATACCGCGCACCTCTTCGCCGGTATCATATACCCACCATATACCTTCCTCAAAACAGCCACCATACCTACCTATTATGGCATTACCATAGCCATTCCGATATATATTGCCATGCAACTTACTACCTTTCTATTTATTATGACACGCTTCATCATTGTCATATTGCTTTGCATGATCATGTAGTTGACATTGTATTTGTGGCAAAGCCACCATTCATAATTCTTTCATACATGTCACTCTTGATTCATTGCATATCCCGTCACACCGCCGGAGGCATTCACATAGAGTCATAATTTGTAAGTAATAAAAGTGTGATGATCATCATTATTAGAGCATTGTCCCATGTGAGGAAAGGATGATGGAGACTATGATTCCCCCACAAGTCGGGATGAGATTCCAGACTAAATAAAAAAAAGAGGCCAAAAAAAAGAGAAGGCCCAAACAAAAAAAATGAGAGAAAAAGAGAGAAGGGACAATGTTACTATCCTTTTTCCACACTTGTGCTTCAAAGTAGCACCATGATCTTCATGATAGAGAGTCTCTTATGTTGTCAATTTCATATACCAGTGGGAATTTTTCATTATAGAACTTGGCTTGTATATTCCAATGATGGGCTTCCTCAAATTGCCCTAGGTCTTCGTGAGCAAGCGAGTTGGATGCACACCCACTTAGTTTCTTTCGTTGAGCTTTCATACACCTATAGCTCTAGTGCATCTGTTGCATGGCAATCCCTACTCACTCACATTGATATCTATTAATAGGAATCTCCATAGCCTGTTGATACGCCTAGTTGATGTGAGACTATCTTCTCCTTTTTGTCTTCTCCACAACCACCATTCTATTCCACCCACAGTGCTATGTCCATGGCTCACGCTCATGTATTGCGTGAAGATTAAAAAAGTTTGAGAACATCAAAAGTATGAAACAATTGCTTGGCTTGTCATCGGGGTTGTGCATGATTTAAATACTTTGTGTGGTGAAGATAAGCATAGACAGACTATATGATTTTGTAGGGATAACTTCTTTGGCCATGTTATTTTGAGAAGACATAATTGCTTTGTTCGTATGCTTGAAGTATTTTTTTTTAATGTCAATACGAAACTTTTATCTTGAATCTTTCGGATCTGAATATTCATGCCACAATGAAGAAAATTACATTGAAGAATATGCTAGGTAGCATTCCACATAAAAAATTCTATTTCTATCATTTACCTACTCGAGGACAAGCATGAATTAAGCTTGGGGATGCTTGATACGTCTCCAACGTATCTATAATTTTTGATTGTTCCGTGCTATTATATATTCTATTTTGAATGTTTAATGAGATTTATTATACACTTCTATATTAGTTTTGGGACTAACCTAGCCGGAGGCCCAGCCCAAATTGCTCTTTTTTTTGCCTATTTTAGTGTTTCGAAGGAAAGGAATATCAAACGGAGTCCAAACAGAATGAAACCTTCGGGAGAGTTATTTTTGGAACAAACGTGATCCAGAGGACTTGGAGTGGACGTCAAGAAATCAACGAGGAGGCCACGAGGCAGGGGGCGCGCCTACCCCCTGGGCGCGCCCTCCACCCTCGTGGGCCCCTCATGGCTCCACCGACCTACTTCTTCCTCCTATATATACCTACGTACCCCAAAAACATCCAGGAGCACCACGAAAACCTATTTCCACCGCCGCAACCTTCTGTACCCGTGAGATCCCATCTTGGGGCCTTTTCCGGCGCTCCGCCGGAGGGGGCATTGATCACGGAGGGCTTCTACATCAACACCATAGCCTCTCCGATGATGTGTGAGTAGTTTACCTCAGACCTTCGGGTCCATAGTTATTAGCTAGATGGCTTCTTCTCTCTCTTTGGATCTCAATACAAAGTTCTCCTCGATTTTCTTGGAGATCTATTTGATGTAATCTATTTTTGCGGTGTGTTTGTCGAGATCCGATGAATTGTGGGTTTATGATCAAGATTATCTATGAACAATATTTGAATCACCTCTGAATTCTTTTATGTATGATTGGTTATCTTTGCAAGTCTCTTAGAATTATCAGTTTGGTTTGGCCTACTAGATTGATCTTTCTTGCAATGGGAGAAGTGCTTAGCTTTGGGTTCAATCTTGCGGTGCTCGACCCCAGTGACAGTTGGGGAAACGACACGTATTTTATTGTTGCCATCGAGGATAAAAAGATGGGGTTTATATCATATTGCTTAAGTTTATCCCTCTACATCATGTCATCTTGCTTAAAGCGTTACTCCATTCTTATGAACTTAATACTCTAGATGCATGTTGGATAGCGGTCGATGTGTGGAGTAATAGTAGTAGATGCAGGCAGGAGTCGGTCTAGTTGTCACGGACGTGATGCCTATATACATGATCATACCTAGATATTCTCATAACTATGCTCAATTCTATCAATTGCTCGATAGTAATTTGTTCACCAACCGTAATACTTATGCTATCTTGAGAGAAGCCACTAGTGAACCTATGGCCCCCTGGTCTATTTTGCATCATATTAATCTCCCATCAACAAGCTATTTCTGGCGCCGTTTATTTTGCTTTCTTTACTTTTAGTCTTTATCATAAAAATACCAAAAATATTATCTGATCATAAAAATACCTATGGCCCCCGGGTCTATTTTGCAAGTGGTCGTGAAGGGATTGACAACCCCTTTATCGCGTTGGTTGCAAGGTTCTTATTTGTTTGTGTAGGTACAAGGGACTTGAGCGTGGCCTCCTACTGGATTGATACCTTGGTTCTCAAAAACTGAGGAAAATACTTACGCTACATAGCTGCTGCTGGGGAACGTAGTTTTAAGGGCATATCTATCCCTTAAGTAGTTTTGGTGATTGATGACAATACGTTTGTGGACTAATCGTGTGCACTAAGTGTTTCAGGTGATCTAATATAAGGGCACTTTGCGTTTTTTACCCCTCGAGGACTTCACTTTAGACGGATTATTTTCCTTCATTTCTTTTCGGTGGAATTGAGTCATTGGGATAACCGTACTATCAAGAGGGGACCCGTTTCGGAAGAGTATGGGTGGAATCATCACGTACACATTTTCCTTGCACCCACACTGTCTTCCTGCCTTTGGAGTTTCCGTGTTGTGCAAAACAAGGGGTGCCTTGTGCTAAGCGGTAGTACCACGGCCAGGGCGGTAGTACCGCCTATCGGCGGTAGTACCGCTTGTTAGTGCCGCTGGTACTACCGCCCCTGCTGTGGTCTCGACTTTTTTGTGTCGGGTTTTCGTAAAAGACCACGCAGGGGAGCGGTAGTAGGGACGGTAGTAGGGCGCGGTAGTACCGCTCCTACTTCCGCTCCACTGCCGCTCAGCTCGCTGCCCTCCCCTGTTTTTCCAGCGGCTGTAGGAAGCGGCAGTATCACCTATCGATGGTAGTACCGCTCTCAAGGTGGTAGTACCACCCTAGTGCCTGTACTCCTCTTCCCTCAGCCATGGGTGCCTATGCCTGCCTTCCACAGTGGTAGTACCGTTGTGGCAGCGGTACTACCGCTCCAGCAACGATAGTACCGCCCAGATGCGGGCTGCGTGGTGCATAACGGTTGGATGTGTCCCCCCACTATATAAAGGGGTCTTCTTCTCCAAGAAGACCCACCTCTTCCATCCCCAAACTCCATTGTTGCTCCAAGCTCCATTTTCGCCCGATCTCTCTCCCTAGCCAATCAAACTTGTTGATTTTCTAGGGATTGGTTGAGAAGGCCCGGATCTACACTTACACCAAGAGAAATTTGATTCCCCCCACTAATCCCTTGCGGATCTTGTTACTCTTGGGTGTTTGAGCACCCTAGACGGTTGAGGTCACCTCGGAGCCATAGTCCATTGTGGTGAAGCTTCGTGGTGTCATTGGGAGCCTCCAATTAAGTTGTGGAGATTACCCCAAACTTGTTTGTAAAGGTTCGGTCGCCGCCTCCAAGGGCACCAATAGTGGAATCACGGCATCTCGCATTGTGTGAGGGCGTGAGGAGAATACGGTGGCCCTAGTGGCTTCTTGGGGAGCATTGTGCCTCCACACCGCTCCAACGGAGACGTACTTCCCCTCAAAGGGAAGGAACTTCGGTAACACATCCTCGTCTTCACCGGCTCCACTCTTGGTTATTTCATACCTTTACTTGTGCAAGCTTATATTGTGTTGCATCTCTTGCTTGCTTGTGTGCTTGTTGTTGTTGCATCATATAGGTTGCTCACCTAGTTTCATATCTAGACAACCTACTTTGATGCAAAGTTTAACTTGATAAAGAAAAGGCTAAAAATTGTTAGTTGCCTATTCACCCTCCCCCCTCTAGTCAACTATATCGATCCTTTCAATTGGTATCGGAGCCTCGTCTCTTTATTAAGGACTTTGCCGTCCGAAGAGTATGGTTGACACCGTAGACGGTGTGGAGGAGCACTCCGGTGCGAATCCGGTCTCGTCTACGGGCGATGGGGGTACCACGGTCTCTCGTGAGGAATTCAATGTGGCTTTGGACACATTGAAAACCTCCATGACGACCGAGGTTGAAAGCATGTTTAATAAATTCATTGAAGGGCTTAAACTATCCACCGTACCGTTGAAAGTGGGTGATCCCACTAACAAGGTGACGGATGCTAACTCCGACAAGGGGGAAGCTACTAGTGAAAAAGCTCCTTCTTCTAGTGGTAAGAATGGCACCGGCATCTTTGCCCATGTGGAACCTCCACTTGTTTATGGTGGACCGATTCCTTCTACTCATTTGAATCGTGCCGGTCCTCCCCCTAAGATTGTGAAAAATGAGGACTTCGATTCTTGGGTTTATCGCTTTAAGCGTCATTTAAATCATGTGAATACTAATCTTTGGAGAATCATTGAAGAAGGTTTCTATCCGCATGACCCAAGCAACTTCACCCCATGAGAAGCCGCGGATAATCAATTCAATGAGAATGCTCTCTTCATCATCCAAGATGCAATTCCACCCGAAGATCTTCCTCATCTTCAGCCCTTCGCCTCGGCCAAAGATGCATGACATTGTGTTGTCTCCCTCTACCAGGGTAGCGCAAGCATTCAACGCTCCACTATGAAGTGGTGCAAGATGAAGCCGATGAGTTTGCAATGAAAGAAGATGAAGAACCTCGTGAGCTTTATCGGAGAGTAACCAAACTCACGGTCTCACTCCGAGATCATGGGAGCAAGGACACGGATGACAATTGGATCAAGCGCAAATTCCTTAAGGCAATGATGCCTTACCACAAGGCCATGTCCTCTGTCATTCGTCAATGTCCGGACTTCCACACTTTGTCCTCAAGTGAAGTGTTGGATGAGTTTGTGGCTATGAGCATCCTGGACAAGACCTCCGATATTGCGGTGCTACATTCTCAAAAGCAAAGAAGCCCAACCTTGCATTGAAGGCCAAGGTTAGTGTGGAAGAAGAAGAAGAAGAGGAACAAGAGGAGGGCAACCCCGAAGATACAAAGTATGATTATCATGAGCACATGGCTCTCGCTTCACGGCAATTTTGGAGTAAGAAGAACTCAAGGCCCAACTTTAACAAGAACAACTCAAGTGGCTAGAAAGTCAAGCAACGTGTGAGGACTTGCTATAATTGTGGCAATGTGAGCCATTTTGTTGCGGAATGTCCTTATGAGAAGAGAGAAGACAATGGTGGCAAGCTCATTCGAAAGGACAAAGCCAAGTCTTTCCCTAACAAGAGCAACTTCACCAAGAGGACTCCTCCCAAGGGGTTGGTTGCACAAGAAGAGTACAACGAGGATGATGATGATGATGAAGGCGGTGACTCGGTTGCTATGGCCTCCGTGGCCATTGCAACAACTCCTCGGGTATCCCTCTTTGACTCACCCAATGAGAACATCATCGCCAAGTGCCTCATGGCTAAAGCAACCAACAAGGTAACCCCCAACATCAAAACTACCATCATTACTAATCCTTCCTTGACGGATTGCATTGATGAAAATGTGGGGCCTAATGAGGAAGAAAACGAGTTTGATTCCTTTATGAGTAAGCTCAAGGGTAAGTCCAAGAAGCACTTTGTTGCTCCCTTGGAACAACTTGGTGAAGCCAATGACACCATCGAGGCTCATGAAGAAACCATCTGTAAGATGGAGGGGCATAGTCGTGATTATGCCGATGAGATATCGGATCTCTCTAATGCTCTTGAGGAAGAGCGTGGTCTTCATTTGGCTCCTGAGGAGTCACACAACGATGATCATGCTAAATTAAAGAAAGATCTTGATCATGCTTGTGTCTTATCTTGTGTGCTAAATTCTGAGAAGGCCAAACTTGGAGTTGATCTTTCTAGACTCAAGGAAGAGTTTGATATACTTGACAAGGCCCATAAAGCCTTGAAAGGTATTCATGCTAGTCTTAAAGAGTCTCACGATCAACTCCAAATGAAGCTAACCAAGGAGAAAGCCACTTTTCCTCATATGGTTTTGATTGATAATGCAAATGCTACTAACCCATGTTGTGGGCATGTGCATCTTGTTGAGGAGAATGCCAAGTAGAAGATGCAACTTGAGAAAGGCCTTGTGTCATGCATACAAGGTGAGAAGAACCTCAACGACCTTTTGAGCAATCAAAAGGAAGTCGTGGCCAAGGAGGGGATTGGGTTCGCACCCGTGCCCAAGAACAAGAAGAAGAATGACAAGACCAAACGAACTCCTCCTCTTAAGCAAACCTTTGTGAAGGAGGGAGAGGGTGCTTACAAGTAGAAGAAGAACAATGCGAAGGGTGGTGGTGTCAAGAAGGGCAATACCACCCCTTCCAACAAAGCCGGTGACTTTAACCCTTCTTACGTGTTGTGCCGTGCTAGTGACGGGCATGTTTATGCCAAATTTGTTGGTTCTCCTTATGAGTACATTGAATGGTGTATTTGGGTTCCTAAGACCCTTGTCACTAACATCAAAGGACCCATTACAAAATGGGTACCTAAATCCAAGCATTGATCTCTTGTAGGTGTTTGCTTCCTGTGGGGGATCATGGTTGCTCGATAGTGGAGCTACAAATCATATGACCGGAAGCAAGGACTTGGTGGTGGACGTGCAGAAGATTCCATCTATGCCCACCAATGTCGAGTGGGGTGATGCCTCGTCTTCCAAGGTAATGGGACTCGGCAAGGTTGTCATTTCTCATGCTCGCGATGGAGAAGGTCATGCTTGTTGAGTCCCTTGCATACAATTTACTTTCCGTTCGTCAACTTGCACTCATGGGCTTTGCCACCTTCTTTGATATTGATACCGTGGCCCTCTTGTGGAGCAAGACTCTTAAAGTAGCCTTTGTTGGGCATGTCGAGAACGGTCTCTATGTAATTAACTTTTTGGAGCGACCCACTAAGACCGCGACATGCCTAATGGCTAAATAAGTTGACGTGGGATGGCTTTGGCATCGCCGTCTAGCCATGTCAACATGAGATCTTTGCAAAGTCTTCTCAAGGGGGACCATGTCCGTGGACTAACAAATGTTAGCTTTGCCAAAGATCGTGCTTGCAGTGCTTGTATCGAAGGAAAACTACATGAGAAGGCTCACCCTCCCACGACTATCATTTACTCAAAGAGGCCCTTGGAGCTCCTTCACATGGATCTCTTTGGGCCTCCATCCTTTGATGGTCTTGGGGGTGGAAAGTATTGCTTGGTGATTGTGGATGATTATTCAAGATACTCTTGGTTATACTTCTTCGAGAGGAAGAGCGAGACCCAACAAACCGTCATTGACTTTGCAAATGAAGCTCAACGTCAACACAATGCAAAGATCTTGACTATAAGAAGTGACAATGGCACCGAGTTCAAGAACTACACCTTGGATGAGTTTCTTAGTGATGAGGGGATCAAGCATCAATATTCCGCACCATACACCCCTCAACAAAATGGTGTAGTGGAGAGGAAGAACCGGACATTGATGGATGCGGCAAGGACCATGATGGCGTAGTTCAAGTCTCCATACAACTTTTGGGCCGAAGCCATCAACACCGCGTGTGATGCATCAAATCGGCTCTATCTCCGCAAAGGCTTGAACAAGACTCCATATGAGATACTCACCGGTAACAAGCCCAACCTCAAGTATTTTCGGGTGTTCGGGTGTAAGTGTTTCATTCTCAAGAAAGGTGTTCATTTGTCTAAATTTGAGGCTAGAGCACATGAGGGCATATTTGTTGGTTATGCTGCAAACTCGCATGCTTACCGTGTTCTCAATAAGTCCACGGGACTTATTGAGGAGACGTGTAACGTGGAGTTTGATGAGAATAACGGCTCCCAAGTGGAGCAAAGTGGTACTTGTGATGTAGGTGATGAAATTCCTCCCCAAGCCATAAGAAGAATGGGTGTTGGTCATATCCTACCCATTGAGGAACCCCTTGTGGCTGATACGTCTCCAACGTATCTATAATTTTTTATTGTTCCATGCTATATTATATTCTGTTTTGGACATTATTAGGCTTTATTATACACTTTTATATTATTTTTGGGACTAACCTATTAACCGGAGGCCCAGCCCAGAATTGTTGTTTTTTGCCTATTTCAGAGTTTCGCTGAAAAAGAATATCAAACGGAGTCCAAACGGAATGAAACCTTCGGGAACGTGATTTTCGGAACGAACGTGAACCAGAGGACTTGGACCTTACGTCAAGAAAGCTACCAGGAAGGCACGAGGTAGGGGGGCGCGCCCTCCACCCTCGTGGGCCCCACGTTGCTCCACCGACGTACTTCTTCCTCCTATATATACCTACGTACCCCCAAACTACCAGATACGGAGCCAAAAACCTAATTCCACCGCCGCAACCTTCTGTACCCGTGAGATCCCATCTTGGGGCCTTTTTCGGAGCTCCGCCAGAGGGGGCATCGATCACGGAGGGCTTCTACATCAACACCATAGCCTCTCCGATGATGTGTGAGTAGTTTACCTCAGACCTTCGGGTCCATAATTATTAGCTAGATGGCTTCTTCTCTCTTTTTGGATCTCAATACAATGTTCTCCCCCTCTCTTGTGGAGATCTATTCGATGTAATCTTCTTTTGCGGTGTGATTGTTGAGACCGATGAATTGTGGGTTTATGATCAAGTTTATCTATGAACAATATTTGAATCTTCTCTGAATTCTTTTATGTATGATTGGTTATCTTTGCAAGTCTCTTCGAATTATCAGTTTGGTTTGGCCTACTAGATTGATCTTTCTTGCAATGGGAGAAGTGCTTAGCTTTGGGTTCAATCTTGCGGTGTCCTTTCCCAGTGACAGTAGGGGCAGCAAGGCACGTATTGTATTGTTGCCATCGAGGATAACAAGATGGGGTTTATATCATATTGCATGAGTTCATCCCTCTACATCATGTCATCTTACTTAAAGCATTACTCTGTTCTTTCGAACTTAATACTCTAGATGCATGCTGCATAGCGGTCGATGTGTGGAGTAATAGTAGTAGATGCAGGCAGGAGTCGGTCTACTTGTCGCGGACGTGATGCCTATATACATGATCATACCTAGATATTCTCATAACTATGCTCAATTCTGTCAATTGCTCAACAGTAATTTGTTTACCCACGTAATACTTATGCTCTCGAGAGAAGCCACTAGTGAAACCTATGGCCCCCGGGTCTATTTTCCATCATATTTAATCTCCCGACAACAAGCTATTTCTGGCGCCGTTTTTATTTTGCTTTCTTTACTTTGCATCTGTATCATAAAAATACCAAAAATATTATCTTATCATATCTATCATATCTCACTGTCGTAAGTGACCGTGAAGGGATTGACAACCCCTTTATTGCGTTGGTTGCGAGGATTTATTTGTTTGTGTAGGTGCGAGGGACTCGTGCGTGGCCTCCTACTGGATTGATACCTTGATTCTCAAAAACCAAGGGAAATACTTACGCTGCTTTACTGCATCACCCTTTTCTCTTCAAGGGAAAACCAACGCAGTGCTCAAGAGGTAGCAGTGGCCGAAGGAGAAGGACAATGTTCCACTCAAGTGGAACCATCACCAACCCAAGACCCACACGCTTCCGAAGAACAAAGTGAAGGCCCTCATCATCACGAACAAGACCAAGGGCAAGATCAACCTCAGGACGGTGTTGAATCACCAAGTGATGCCCAAGGTCAAGTTCTCTCCTCCGAGCAAGTTCAAGATCAAGAGCAAGCTCAAGATCAAGGACAAGCTCAAGACGGCGCTCAAGATGATCAAGTGACCGCTCCTCAACTCACCCACGAGGAGGAATTGGAGCGTCGTGCCGCCAAGATTGCATCCAAGCTCTCCACTAAGGGTCATCTCATGAAGAATGTGCTTGGAAGCATTCAAAAGGGGGTAAGCACTCGTAGACAATTGGCAAACTATTGTGAACATCACGCGTTTGTCTCTTATGTTGAACCCCAAAAGGTCTATGAGGCGCTCGAAGATCCGGATTGGCTCAATGCCATGCATGAAGAACTCAACAACTTCGAGTACAACAAGGTGTGGAGATTGGTGCCAAGGCCAACGGGGAACCACAATGTCATTGGAACCATGTGGATATACAAGAACAAGCAAGATGCTCATGGGACCATCATTCGCAACAAGGCAAGATTGGTGGCACAAGGCTACTCCCAAGTCGAGGGTATCGACTACGGTGAAACCTCTGCTCCCATTGCTCTCCTTAAATCCATTCGTTTGTTGATTGCTTATGCTTCCCATTATAACTTTAAGTTACAACAAGTGGATGTGAAGAGTGCTTTTCTTAATGGTCCTATTAATGAGTTGGTATATGTCAAGCAACCCCCCGGGTTCGAGGATCCATACTTCCCGGATCATGTGTATCAACTCGATAAGGCACTCTATGGCCCTAAGCAAGCCCCACGTGCGTGGTATGACCACCTTACCGAGTTGTTGCAAGACCGTGGATTTGAAGTTGGGCAAATCGATCCCACTCTTTTTAATAAGAAGGTCAAAGGGGAGTTGTTTGTGTGCGAACTATATGTTGATGATATTATATTTGGTTCCCCGAACAATGCTTTCAATGAGGAATTTGCCGCTCTCATGACCTCTAAGTTCAAGATGTCTTCGATGGGAGAGGTGAAATTTTTCCTTGGATTCGAAGTCAAACAAAGAAGAGAAGGAACCTTCATCAAACAAGGCAAATACACTCAAGACATGCTAAAGAGATTCAAGCTAAGTGATGTCAAGCCGGCTTCCACTCCAATGACCACCAAGTGCCAACTTGACATTGATCCCAATGGTAAAGCGGTGGATCAAAAGGTATATCGCTCCATGATTGGCTCCTTGCTTTACCTTTGTGCATCTAGACCGGATATCATGTTGAGTGTGGGAATTTGTGCACGGTTTCAAGCCGCACCTAAGGAAAGCCACTTTGTGGCGGTCAAGCGAATCTTTCGATATTTGGCTCATACCCCAAACTTTGGCTTATGGTACCCAAGAGGAGGAAACTTCAAGCTTGTAGGATATTCGGACTCCGATTGGGCAGGAGACAAAGTGGATAGGAAGTCCACTTCCGGAGGATGCCAATTTCTTGGTTGCCCTTTGGTGAGTTGGTCTTCCAAGAAGCAAAGTTGTGTGTCTCTCTCGTCCACCGAAGCGGAGTATGTGGCGGCCGGTAGTTGTTGTGCACAACTCTTATGGATGAGGCAAACTTTAAAGGATTACGGTGGCACCTGTGACAAAGTGCCTCTTTGGTGTGACAATGAAAGTGCCATCAAGATTTCTCTCAACCCGGTGCAACACTTCAAGACGAAGCATATTGAGATTCGGTATCACTTCATCCGGGATCATATTAGGCGAGGGGAGATCGAGCTCAACTATGTCAACACTCATGATAACCTTGCAGATATATTCACGAAGCCCTTGGATGAAGCAAGATTTCGCGAGTTAAGGCATGAGCTAAATATCATTGATTCGAGCAATGTTTCTTGAACCCTTGCACAACCCACCATACTCAACTTGCTATCTTGTCTAGGTGTAGGCATGGACATAGGGGGAGTGTTGTTCTCTCAATGAACTCTTGCTCCCCCCATTATGCATAAATTGATCGAGTCTTTCACATTAGCCATTTTTTATGGTACTTGTGCTTCAAAGACGATTTTTGGTCATGGGCCCAAGGATAATTCTTCGCGGCGCCATACCATTTGCTCAAACATAGGTGGCCTCGGCCACCGCCCTCTCTTGTCGAGAGTCTGTCTGTGTGTTGTTTTTTGTTGCTTGTGCTTCTCTCTTTTGAGTGGTTGTGTTTTGGTGTGGTCATGTTCGGGTTTGGTGTGACGCCCGGATAATGAAGCTACAGTAACTTTCTACTAATGATGCCACGTCACCTCGATTACTGTTGCTAATCTCACGTTAGTTCAAAACTGATTCAAATTCAAATTCAAAATCAAACAAACAATAAAAGTTTTCAAATATTAAAACTAAAATGTTCGGGGTGAGCCAAATAATCTATACTAAAATTTGGTGTAGAAACCACACTCCTCTAAAGTATTTAAATGCACCATAGTAATTAAAACAGCGGCAAAACTGTTATTTAATAAATACTTTTAAGTAATAATTAATTACAAAACTATTTTATTTAGGTGCCAAAGTTAATGTGGCAGTAGTATATCTACAAATACAAATTTAGGTGCTAGTGGTAATTTTTACTAAAACTAGAATATAATGTAACTAAAATAAAATAGGAAAGAATAAATAAAAAGAAAGGAAATAAGACGAAGTCAAAAAAAAAGAAAAAACAAAAAAAAACCCTGGCCCACCAGGCCCACCGGCCACCCCACTCCCCTTATCCCCATCCACGAAACCCTAACCCACAGCAACCACCACTCCCCCCCACGCGCCCCACTCCTCTCTCTGGATCCCCTCTCTCTCGGACATCCCCCTCCTCCCCCGCTCGATCTGGGCGCCCCCGCGCCCGACCCGCCATCCGCCGTCCGGAGACCCTCCCCTCGCCAGATGCCTCGCAGCTCCTCCCTCGCGCCCCGCCACCTTGTCACCGTTGTCGGACCTCGCCGCCGCTGCCTCACCTCGCCCCCGAGCCGACCCCGACGCCCGTCCGCGCTGCCTCGTCCCCTTTGCCCCGATCTGGAACTCGAGCTCGGCTCCGACGCCATCGCCACTCGGAGCCCTCCTCGCCGGAGCCACGCCGCTCACCGGAGCCGCTCCGCGACGCCTCGCTCCTCCGTCCCCGCCTCTCCCTCGTCGGCCTACGGCAAGCCACGCCGACCGGATCGACCGTCGCCGCCGACCGGGACGACCACGCCGGACGCCATCGCCGCTCCTCCCCTGCGTCGCCGTCGATCCGCGCCACCGCGACCTCCCCGGAGCTCCACGAGCCTCGCCCCCGTCGTCCTCTTCTCCACTCCGTCGTCGAGCGTCCACGTCCTCCTCCCCACGGGTCGCCCCCGAGCCTCGACGCCCATGGGCCCCTGCAAACGCCGGTGAGGCCCCCGGCCTCCCTTCCCCTCTGTTACTCGCGCCGTCCCGCTGTCGTTCACGCGCCGCCCGGTGCTCGTGCTCGCGGTGAGCACGCGCGCACCCGCGCGCTAGCCTCGCCTGTTGTCCGCACCGTCGTCCGCCCCGGCGCGCTCCGCGCTCGGCCGCGCCGTGCCTCACGCCCGCGGCCACCTCCGGCGCTCCAGCGCCCGCCGTGCCCCTCCCTTTTGCCCCGCCGTGGCGTCGCCGCTGCCAGGCCGGCGCCGCGCCGGCGTTTCCCCCCTCGCTGTGACCCCGACTGGCCACGTCCAGTTCGGGTGCCCGCACCCGCAGCGCCCGCTTCCCCTGTGCCCGTTAAGGCCCTGGGCCACTGGACAACGGGGCCCAACCCACAGAACGAAAAAAAGAGAAGAAATAAATAATAATAAAATAATAATAAATAAATATAAAAAAATAAAAATAAAAATAAATTTAATTAATTAATTAACTAAATTAATTAAGTTAATTAACCCTGTTTAGATTAATCTAATTAATTAGTTTAATTAATAGTTAATTAATTAGTTAACCCTAATTACCCTAATCAGTCTATGACATGTGGGACCGACGTGTCAGATGACTGCTGACGTCAGCATGATGTCATGCTGATGTCATCGCAACACTGTTTCGGATAATGTATATATTAAATAATTAAATAAATTCGAGAAATTAATAGAATCTTTAAAATTTAATATAAAATAAACCGTAGATCGGATGGGAAAACTTTGTACATGAAAGTTGCTCAAAACGACGAGACGAATCCGAATACGTAGTCCGTTTGTCAGCCACACGTTCCTACCATAGCGAACATGGAACTTTCCCCCTCCGGTCCGTCTATCCAAAAACGCGAAACATCGGGAATACTTTCCCGGATGTTCCCCCCTTCGCCGGTACCACCTACTGCCGCGTTAGGACACACCTAGCACCGCTTAATGTCATGTCACGCATCATCATGCTTATGTTTGCATTGTATTTACTATTTCTTCCCCCCTATTCTCTGCGGTAGACTACAAGACCGACGCTGCTGCTGCCCAGTTCGACTACGGAGTTGACGACCCCTCCTACTTGCCAGAGCAACCAGGCAAGCCCCCCCTTGATCACCAGATATCGCCTATTCTTCTCTATACTGCTTGCATTAGAGTAGTATAGCCTGTTACTGCTTTCCGTTAATCCTATCCTGATGCATAGCCTGTCATTGTTGCTACAGTTGTTACCCTTACCTGCTATCCTACTTGCCTAGTATAGGATGCTAGTATTTCATCAGTGGCCCTACATACTTGTCTGTCTGCCATGCTATACTATCGGGCCGTGATCACTAGGGAGGTGATCACGGGTATATACTATATACTTTATACATGATACATGTGATGACTAAAGTCGGGTCGGCTCGTAGGAGTACCCGCAAGTGATTCTGATGAGGGGGCTGAAAGGACAGGTGGCTCCATCCCGGTAGAGGTGGGCCTGGGTTCCTGACGGCCCCCAAGTGGATCTTTGTGGTGGAGCGACAGGGCAGGTTGAGACCACCCAGGAGAGAGGTGGGCCTGGCCCTGGTCGGCGTTCGCGGTTACTTCAAATAACACGCTTAACGAGTTCTGGGTATTTGATCTGAGTCTGGCCATTTGGTCTATACGCACTAACCATCTACGCGGGAGTAGTTATGGGTATCCCGACGTCGTGGTATCAGCCGAAGCTCTTCTTAACGTCAGCGACGGAGCGGCACGCGCCGGATTGGACTGGAACGCCTACTAGGCTAGGTCTGCTTCCGGCCGCGCACGCAACGTGCAGGTGTGCAATGGGCGATGGGCCCAGACCCCTGCGCGCATAGGATTTAGACCGGCGTGTTGACCTCTCTGTTGAGCCTAGGTGGGGCTGCGACGTGTTGATCTTCCGCGGCCGGGCATGACCCAGAAAAGTGTGTCCGGCCAAATGGGATCGAGCGTGTTGGGTTATGTGGTGCACCCCTGCAGGGAAGTTTATCTATTCGAATAGCCGTGTCCCTCGGTAAAAGGACGACCCGGAGTTGTACCTTGACCTTATGACAACTAGAACTAGATACTTAATAAAACACACCCTTCCAAGTGCCAGATACAACCCGGTGATCGTTCTCTAACAGGGCGACGAGGAGGGGATCGCCGGGTAGGATTATGCTATGCGATGCTACTTGGAGGACTTCAATCTACTCTCTTCTACATGCTGCAAGATGGAGATGGCCAGAAGCGTAGTCTTAGACAGGATTAGCTATCCCCCTCTTATTCTGGCATTCTGCAGTTCAGTCCACTGATATGCCCCTTTACACAAATACCCATGCATATGTAGTGTAGCTCCTTGCTCGCGAGTACTTTGGATGAGTACTCACGGTTGCTTTTCTCCCTCTTTTCCCCTTTCTATTCCTGATTGTCGCAACCAGATGCTGGAGTCCAGGAGCTAAAGATCCCGAGAATGATGCTACATGGAGTTCGGCTTCGAGGAGTAGTTAGGAGGTCCCAGGCAGGAGGCCTTGCCTTTTCGATCGTTGCTACTTTTGTGCTAGCCTTCTTAAGGCAAACTTGTTTAACTTATGTATGTACTCAGATATTGTTGCTTCCGCTGACTCGTCTATGATCGAGCACTTGTATTCGAGCCCTCGAGGCCCCTGGCTTGTATTATGATGCTTGTATGACCTATTTATGTTGTAGAGTTGTGTTGTGATATCTTCCCGTGAGTCCCTGATCTTGATCGTACACATTTGCGTGCATGATTAGTGTACGGTCAAATCGGGGGCGTCACAAGTTGGTATCAGAGCCAACTGCCTGTAGGTATCCCCCTTTCCAACTCCTTGGCCGAAGTCGAGTCTAGTCATTGAAAAAAACTTTTACTAACATGGCTGTGTGGCTTACGGGCCCACGTCGCCATTGGGTGGTATTAGGATCTTTTACTCCTCGATCCTTACTCTAGGACTCTGATCTCTCTTCTATTCGGGTTAAATGATTTTACTAAATCTAACATTAGGATCTCGTTATCACTTTCACCCGGAGAGCCCCTTATTGCTGATGATCGTCTGCTGCACGTGAAGACCCTGAAGATACTCTCCGCTGATAACCCGAGAACTTGTGTTCATCACTTTTGCAATTCCCTTTCATCGGTAAACTCCTATGGATAACCACGTATACTCGCTATTCATACAATGTTTCCCGGTTGATCTTGTTACTACAAGATACCCCGTAATTCTCTCTGTTGTTACGAGAATCCTTTGAGCTTACTGCCTTGCTGTTCTTTGTCACCTGAATACCCCTACGGATAATTCTCGCACTTACCAAGTATCCGCTCATCCCCAGTTGATTCAAGTATTTCACAATAGTCTTCAAAATACCATTCGATCTTCCGAAAATCCTCAAGAGCCTTTTGCTCTTGAAATTCTTGCTTACTTGCACTATGATTAATCTTAAGTCTCGTAATCTTATTGGCATCTCTTGTCATTATCATTTTGAGTCCGTTGATTCAATCTGTTGTGAATGCTCGCAATCCTCAATCAGATCCTAGAATTCATCCTTCCGGCTCAGACGTCATTTTAAACGTGAGCTGGATCTCGATCAATCAAATTTGCCATCGATTGTACCCGTAAGTTTACTCGACTTATCCATCCTCAATCAGAGCGTTTGCTTCTGATCCCTTGAATTTGAAATTATAATTCCTTTGCATTGAGCTTTGAGTTAGTCAGTTGTTTCTATAATCTGATCTCCTTGCATTCTTTCTTCCTCTGGTTGAGTACTGATGCTCACATCAGATCCCTTGTGGACCATCAGACCCTTTTGTCGGATTTTATCCGACAATGTCCTTCATATTAAATAAGCTTGTGAGCTTTTCCTCGGATACCTGATGCCTTTGGTAAATTGTATCCTCTGCTTTGTGAACCATGCTCTACTTTTGAGCTTGTGTTATTTACTCCTGAAGTTTGTAGTATATCTTTGTACGATGCCCCGATGGGTTGAACCTATGCCTTCCTTAATCTGTGTGAACCCGAAAGATTTCGCGGGACATACTTATCTGGTATTGCACCAGGTAAACCTTTCGACAACTAATGTCATTATCAAAATACAAGAGGCGAATGGAAGGTTATGCATTGAAGAAGTGGGAGTCGACCTTGAACCTTTGTGTTCATGCCCATGGACACGATGTAGATCCTATCATGGAAGCTTCTTATAATAATAACTTTTTCCTTGATATAATATCATCTGGTATATGTGAATTGATCCTTTGGAATCGTGGTTCTGACCATGATTGATCTCCTTTGATTCCATTTCTCAGACGAGATGAAGTACTTGCCTTCTACGGATCAATACCCCACTCCAACCTCTACTTTGATCTGTCGTCGAGTATTACCCCCTTGGTATCTTGAGGTTATCTTGGAACTGCATAACTTCTTATGAGTTCTTCATCAAGTACTACATTCTCACGGATTCCAATCCCCCTCGGGTTCTGAGTTATTAGTCACTCGAGAACACTGATAAGTGAATCGATTCCGCACTCCGACTCTATAACTCCAAGTAATTTTCATTGCTTACGAGTTTAATGATCCTTCAAATCATTCCTAGTCTGATCGGCTATACCATTATTGTGCTAAATTTTAAAATGTGCCATCTGGTACTTATTCCCAGAGCACAGCTTTTGACGATGAGCTAAGCTTACGTCGATCTTCCTCGTCTTATCGTTCACCTTGAACAGCAAGCTTGATTTCGAGTTTGTGTCGTACCCATGGTTCTAATAACCTTTCGCTTCATCATTCCTTTGACTTGATGTCATCGCCGTTCGATTATCTCTTCATGAAGTCTCTCGATAAATGTGTCGTGATCATCATCAGCATTCTGAGCTCTTCCAGGATATCAATTGAATTCTTCATGGGGAAATACCATCCTTGTCCCTTGGTAATTTGTGTTGCCATCGACTACTTCCTTGCCTTCTTTCCGACTGAAACTTGTTTGTGTTGTGGCTGTACTTTGAGTTACTGGTTATCCAGCTTATATTATGTCCTACCTTGAAGTAATACCATCTTATATATCAAGAATGTTGTGAGAATTTCACCACCTCTTAAGAATTCTTGATACAATTGATACATCTCGCCATCTACATTCATCTCTTGGTCCCCGTGTTGTCTCCAACCGGAATACCGATGATTGGACTATGAGGTGTAATATTCAAAATTACTAGCAACCTTATTGCCTGTAAGATAATGAATGATAGTTTCATTCCTTGTGTATTGGTTATTGAATCACCATTCTAAACATTGATCATGCTACCTAAGCCCATATTTCGGGCGCACCTTTCAACCAATGTTTAATTGTGTATGTTTTCCTCGAGCATACATAATTATATCATTTGATCTGACAAGTGTTCCTCCTTGTTCACATAATTGTGGAAATCCATCTTTTTGGTAATCTCAATGAATTGTTGCCGAGTCAATCAGCCACCTCCTCACCTCCTTGATTTAATGATGAACTCTTGTTTTGAAACTCACTTCCATAGTTCATTTCCTAAAAATCTTACGATGTCATCTCGTCAATTGTGTTTCACCTTTTCTTCTCAGGCATTCCGAGTCGGAGGTATCCTGACACCAATCAGATCTGAATCTCGGTCAGATATGATGGTTGGAACATATTTCCAAGAGTTGTAACATTGGTCTATTTATGACCCGGTAAGGTGATGTCATGCCTAACACACCTGGCCAGAGGACCTATTGTTATACGTTTTCCTTTTTAGCAAGGTTAGCTATTCTTCCATGAGGAAATTGTAAGACTTATTCTATAAGTTGTTCCTGATGGATCCTTTTTGTTTCCAAATTCTGATCTTCACCTGTTGACCATGTCAATGCTATCTCGAAGCATGTCTATGGTACTCCGATTTTCAACAGGAACATTTGAAGCCCAATGCTAAATGTTTCCTGCTCAATTATCCAAACACCGCTGTATGGGTAATGTCATGAAAATTCTCTCCCGTACCTAAAAGAGTTTTCTACAATATATCCTGTCATGGATATCATGCTCTCCTTTCCCTTGGGAAGGATATACCCTTGAAATATGTGTTTAAACACATTTTCCTTTCCATTGTTCTGTTTAATCTGATAATCATATTTTCCTTTCCATTGTTTGGTTTAACCTTTCTGGTGATCTATATGATCTAAGCAGTAAGTATTCTCCTGCTTATGTAAACACCTCGGTGTACAATTCTGTCAGTAAGACCCTGTTACTATTGTCGATGACATTCCGGTAACCACCGATGGACGAGAACTTTTCCTATTAGTCCGCCTCGTTCAACGAGCAGGAAAAATGGTTCTCTTCGTCCCTCGCCCTTGGTATCGACGTTGTTGCCGACACAATCGACAGGCTACCCTCTGACATGTCTTGCTATCATGACCGTGTAAGATGCCAACGACCTTCCTACTTTTAACCACATGGTGGGCCCATAACCCATAGTTCCACAGGATCGAAACCTGACTCTCTTGTACACCCCATGTTCCCAAGGTTACTCCTCACGCTTGGCTTCGTATGTAATTCACGTGCCACCTTTCGTGAGATCATCAATTTTGGTATCAGGCACAATACTTATTCATGTTGCTCTGAACCCTTCAGGCATCGAACGATTGCCTGCCCGCTCGAAACTTCCCCACGATACCTCCTTACTTTGCTCTCGATATTGTCTTAAATTTCCATTCGAGAGTTACTTTCCGCCACCTTCCCCGATGTTATCAACCAGATAGTCAACCGTTTAGAGGTCTGTTATTCCGAAGTTACCCCTTGTCCTTCGTAAATACGATGGAGTTCCCGAAGAAAGGATGCCAGCTTCATCAAGCAGGAAAAATGAAGACATCAACGTAACGGATCAACTTCTTCGAGCAGAGCAACCAAGACCGAGAAGATTCGTTAGAATTACATGACCAGAACTTTTCCCATAAACCTCTTCTGGCTGATTGGGCATGGAGCGAGTCCACGGGCGAGACATCTTTCCAGTCTGGGGTATTATTTTACAAAACCCATGAGAAAAAACTGTGTGGCAAAAGGAAAATCTTGCAAGGGCCACAATTTAAAAGTCCTCAAGGTTTTCAAGAAAACATAAACGATTTTGCACGGAGAAGCACTGCTTAGCATATATCTTACACGCGAAAAGCAACCACACGATACAGCACTCAGGATGCGTGTACACATCCTGACATGTTATTTAGACTAGCGTACTCCTCCGGAAGGCAGCAAACACACCAATACAAACTAGCGTACAGAGGAAACACATCATACAAGCAGACATAACGCGCGGCTACTCGGCGCTCTCAGTCGGAGATGGTGACGATGTCCTTTCCATTGCCGAGGGCAAGACTCAGCGGTCTAGGAGAATCAACCTCCACCTCCTCTCTAGCTGGCTCCTGGCGCGTAATGCTGCGCTGCGGTGATGGCGCGGGAGCGACATGCGGTAGAGCGGGTGCGGCAGGCGGTGCAGCTCTGACTGGAGTAGGAGCGATGACTCGGTCGAACTCCTCAGTTGTAGGCAGACGGCGAGCAGTGGCCAAAACGGCCGGTGCACAGGAGGCTGAAGACGAGACGAATGTCAGAGGCGGTGCCGTGTGGAGAAGCTCCTTCCTGCTGGCAGGACCGCCCCGGACTAAGTCCATGCGGGCAGCCACAAGATCGTCCACGAGGTTGTCGAAAGACTCCTCCAGGGCCTTGAGATACTCCACAACCATCTCGATGGCTTCATCTCGCTCTCCCCGATGGCAGGCGAATGCATAGTGACTGGTGTATGGCACATGGCATGGAAGGTAGCGGTAGCGACGAGTCTTCATTGTAGGAAGGATGTCCCGAAGACGAGCTATCGCCTCACGGGCAGCCATCTGCATGGCATGCCTCTCCGTAGGCATGGCCCTTCCCACAAAACGGAAGTGGCGAGCTGCAGAGCGTCCTCCCTTGAATTGCACCACAGCTTGGTGCATAGACACGTCGTCGCTGAGCTTGTGCTGGTAGAGCGTGAACTCCGGGCGAGCCGCTGGCCCGATTGCGAGCTTGGTGATGGAGACGAGGAGCTTGACAAACCCCTCGGGCACGTTCGTGAACACTCGATTCTCACAGCTGCTGCCAGCCATCTACAAAAGTAGGCAAAAATTCTGAGTAGTCATGTCATAAATTTATGATGACCAACAGAAAATAGCTACAATTGCAAAATGTTGAAAAAGCACAAAAGACGCTAATAACCGATTAGCGATCGCACCTAGTGGCTTCCTATAGTCAGCCTGGCTCTGATACCAAGCTTGTCACGACCGGTTTTTCAATAAACTAATTATTGAGAGACCAATCCCTTTTACGGACCAGTAAGGAAGAATTCCTTCTCACTGGTAGACAATATCTTGGTCACAGAAGAAAAATGCCAGGAGTACTGAATATAATACAAGGTTGAGCGGAGACTGCCCAACAATTTATTACAAGTACGCCGATAAAACAAGACGGCGGATGGGGTGGCATACTACTAACTCACGATAATAACGGTGGTGGAAATATCACCGCGAAGCGAGTGATATGACTCCTGAAGACTACAGCTCTTCGAGCGTCGGAGTGAGGCTCGAGGAGACTTATTGCGGGTGGCGGAAGCGTATATAATACAAGTGACCAATATCCGGGATCGCGCAGGACTGACTGGGACTCCTCTAGGCGTCGGACGCGCTATCAAACTCTTCATCCAAGAGATCGCCTTCGTCAACATCTGGCCAAATCAACAAGCCAGGTGAGTACTATGAAAGTACTCGCAAGACAGTTCGGACATAAGATATAACAAATGTAAACATGAAGCATATGAACAAATTAACCAGTGCGTTCAGACAAAGAGATAGTAAATACTGGGTGCCAAACGAGGGTCTGAAAGACTCCTCGAGAGGAAACTGCAAGAATAGTAATACTGGTGCCAAACGAGGGTCTGAATGACTCCTCGAGAGGAAACTGCAAGAATAGTAATACTGGTGCCAAACGAGGGTCTGAATGACTCCTCGAGAGGAAACTGCGAGAATAATAATACTGGTGCCAAACGAGGGTCTGAATGACTCCTCGAGAGGAAACTGCGAGAATAATAATGCCACAGTCGGGCATCGGGGCGACACCTCATAAAGGGCTCATAACAGAAAATAAAGACAGTGCATGCCACAGTCGGACGTCTGAGCGACATCACATAAAGGGCTTATATTGCAGCTCAATAATACAGTAGCTCATGAACATAAATTATTACGAGTACGAAACAAATATCAGGTTAGTCCATCCACAGGGGTAACAATTAAGCTAGGTTTACCACTTAAGCTTGCTCACCGGGAATAAAATTCTACGAGGATAGACTCGGATATACTGATCACCCTACTTGATCATGGATACGATGACTTGAAAGGAATTTACTCTGCAGAGTTTGTACTTAACCACAGCCAACGGATTTCAGTAGTCACGGGGACTAGTTCCGTTTACGGTGTTTGGAAGAAACACGTCTGACCAATACACACCCTTTCAATCTTCCGAAGCCAGGGATCACCCTCGGCAACGTTCAAGAAAAACCTTGAGACGGGGAGGCTACAACCTCGCGTAGCATGGGATCAAATTTCTATACGCGCGCTCTAAGGGGGTGCCCCCCCTCTCGGTCCCAACCGGAAACACCCATGCCCCCTGACCGGATGACTGGCTTTAATCCTGGGCCAAGGAACCATCATCCCGGCCCCTCTGTTTGGTGTGTACACGGAAAGAGGTTACCAACTTACTAAACCGCATCTTGGCAAAGAAACACGTGGTAGCACGGAGGGGAAAAGAACGATAACGTGACTCCGTCCACGTTAACGTCGGAAATTGTCGGATGACACAAGGCTGGTATGCTACAACAGTACCACCTTGCTGCCCTTCATGTCACCACATGATTAGGCCATCTCTCATCAGAGATCATCGCAACTTTGGAACATGCGGGTAGTTGCCTCACAAGCAACGAGGTACTCACCGACACTCATGTGCCACGCACAAACTTTCACGCAAACATGTAAAACACCTATCATATCAAAGGTTCAAACATGCTTGCCTGGTTCGGAGAAGTCGGAGTCTAGCTCGGCGAAGTTCGCGGCTCCGTCACCTCTTCCGGAACCTACGGCATAACAAAAACGGGTACTAACGTGAAAACCAACGCGTGCACAGAAACTTCTCCAAAATTTTCCAAATAAATCCCATAAAAAACTAGACAAAATTTTAAGACTGTCAGAAAAAGAATCACTCAAAAATCCTTTTTATTAAAAAGTTATAAAGGTTTCTGTCCAGGGACTCATCTGTAATGAAACAGAAAAGTTCCAGGGTTTAAACTGAGAAACCAGAAAACGCTTCGGAAAGAAATGCGCTAGCTAAAGAGGGAAAGCGTATTTTGCCCGAAGGCGCCAACAGAAAACGGTTCGAGGGAGAATAGAACAGAGGCTGACATGGGGGTCCACATGTCAGGTTTAAAAAGCTCGCCGGCGCCCGAAGACTGCGGTGGACGCCGGCGTCGAACCACGGCGAGTCAGGAGGATCGGAGGGTACCAAGAGCTTCAGCGTGTCCTTCCGCGTCGGTGGGTGGTGGACTCGACCGTCGGAGAGCACCACGTCGACGGCGACACTTTCTCCGGCGGACGGCGGCTCGGGTGATGGTGGAGAACTCCGGTGGAGGGCTGCAAACTTCGAATTGAAGCGCGGGTCAGAAGGAGGGATGCATAGTGAAGCTACTGGCAAGGGATGGGAGGCAGAGGCGCACGCACGGGAGCGAATCGAGCTGGATCCCGTGGCGGGTCGCGGCGGCCGGAGTTGAGGAAGGAGACCTCCTCGGGGCTCTTCCAGTGGCTAGGCGTGCTCTAGGTGGAGTGCAGGGATGGTGTGGGTTCGAGTTGAAGCTCGGGGCCTCTATTTATAGGCGGATCGACGAGGTGGCCGTGAACGGAGAATCTCCGGCGAGCAATTACGGCGATGCAGTGGATTGGCAGGAGGTTTGAGTGGCCAGGCAGCATCAGTGGAAGTTACTGGTGTCGTTCCCCCGCTAATCCTGGTCGGTCTTGGCGTAACGGCGCCGGTCCACGGTGGGGTGGCCGCACGGGCACGACGGCGGCAGAGAGCGCGCTCCGCGCCCAGCGGTTCACGACGAGAGTGGCAGCGCGTTCTGGGGAGTGGAAGGCCACGCGGCGAGCTCCGGTGGCTTGGGCGGCGCTGGGTGGCGCCGACTGCGCCGCGCCTCTCTCTGGCGGCCGCAAAGCCGCCGCTGGCGTCGGTCACGGGGCGGCGCACCTCCTGCTGCTCGTCGCCGACGTCCGCAAGCTGCCAGGCGTTCGTGCGGTGCAGGAACAAGGGGGAGGGGACGGGGAGCAAGGCGACATCGGGGCACTGTCGAGATCGACAACAAGTTCTGAAGAAAACGACAGTAGCACTGAAATGTTCTCTGAACTTTTCTGAACCTGATTTTGACAATGCACTGCAGGTGTTCGACAGAATGATTTGGCAATGAGAAAAAATTTCCTGGGGCTGGGACTTGGTGAGGTGACCACTCAATGCACCCAGAGGCTGCCTGATTTTACTTGGAATTTTTGGAGAAAGATTTGAATGAATTTCACCAAATTTGACAAATCTGGTCCAAACTTGCAGCAAGTGTAGTTTGAAAAATTTGAACTGAAGACCAGTGGATCTTCATGGATCTTGGTTGAGGGTTCAAAGGACTAGGAAGGGAAAAGGTTTGGGGGCAAAAATCAAACAGAAAGTGGAGTTCCTTTGTAAATCACCAATGGCTAGAATAGAAGACAGAAATTTGTTTGAATATGATTTAAATGGAAAATAAATCATAGGGGAGGTTCAACTTGCTGGATTTGATGCAAACATGATCCAAAGATGAGGGAAGGTTTAGGAGAGTGGATTTGCACTAAGGCCATGGCAAGAGAGAATGTTGAAAGTGGCAAAGGATTATTCCAAAAGCCATAGTGCAATTTCAAAGAGATTTTCAAAAGGCATTTTCCCAAGTGAAAAGCATTTTGTCTTGAGTCCAAATAAAAAGGCAAGAACCTCCAAGATCAAAACAAGTCTTGGGTGAATCCAAATAAAACTCTTGCCATAAAAAAATATTTTGAAAGGGAGAGTTCTTTTGAAGAAAAATTTAAATCACCTCCCTCAAGTCAAATAAAATCTTTTGAAAAATCCAAATAAAATTTTGGGTGTCACAACACCTACCCCCTTAGGAAAAATCTCGTCCTCGAGATTTCTGCTGATCCTCAAATAGATATGGATACTCTGCCTGGAGAAAATCTTCCCTTTCCCATGTAGCTTCATCCTCAGTGTGGTTGCTCCACTGAACCCTGAAAATTTTTGTCGTTTTCTGACGGGTCCTCCTTTCAGACTCTTCCAATATCTTTACTGGCCTCTCTCTGTAGGTGAGGTCTGGTTGCATATCAATGCTCTCATGAGGTACATGCTTCTCCGGGTTACTCACACATTTTCTCAACTGTGAGACGTGGAATACGTCATGGACGTCTGACAGCTCCTTGGGCAAGTCTAGTTGGTAGGCTACCGTGCCTCTTCGTGCCTTTATACAAAATGGTCCAATAAATCTCGGGGCTAGCTTCCCCTTAATTTTGAACCGTTGCAGACCCCTCATAGGAGATACTCGGAGGTATACGGAATCACCGGGTTCAAAGCTGACCTCACGATGTTTTGATCATAGTAGCTCTTTTGTCGGCTCTGTGCTGTCTTGAGTCTGTCCCTGATCTGCTTAACTTTCTCCTCGGCCTCTTTAAGCATGTCTGGGCCGAAGATACGGCTGTCACCTGTTTCTGACCAATTCAGTGGGGTACGACACCTTCGTCCGTACAATGCTTCAAAGGGTGCCATTTGCAAGCTGGCTTGGTAACTGTTGTTGTAAGCAAATTCGGCATACGGCAAACTCTCTTCCCAACTGGATCCATAGGTGAGCACACAGGCTCTTAGCATATCCTCTAGGATTTGGTTTACACGTTCCGTTTGTCCATCAGTCTGAGGGTGGTACGTTGTACTGAAAGCTAGTTGCGTGCCCAGAGCTTGTTGTAGGTGATCCCAAAATTTGGAGACAAATTGTGTGCCTCGGTCGGATATTATAGTCTTTGGGACTCCATGCAAGCAAACTATACGGGAGAGATAAAGTTTTGGCCAGTCTTTGTGTGGAGTAGGTAGTCTTCACGGGAATGAAATGAGCAACCTTGGTTAGTCGGTCTGTGATGACCCATATGGCGTCATTTCCACGTTGTGATCGGGGTAGTCCGACGATGAAATCCATTCCTATTTCATCCCATTTCCACTCCGGTATCCTGTTTGGCTGGAGTAGCCCTGCTGGCTTTTGATGCTCGGCCTTGATGCGCTGACATGAATCGCAACAAGCAATGAATGTGGCTATATCTCTTTTCATACCGTGCCACCAAAATCTTTCCTGAATGTCTTTGTACATTTTCGTTCCTCCAGGATGGATCGAGTATGGAGCGGTGTGGCTTTCGGTTAAGATTTGTTGCTTGAGCTCCTCAATGTTAGGTACGCAAAGTCTGTCTCCGTACCATAATATTCCTTCACTGTCGGTGATGAACTCTGAAGCCTTGTCAAGGTTCATTTTCTTCTTTATACCTTCGATGCTGGGATGTCCCTGTTGAGCCTTCTTAATTTGTTCCACCAGGGTGGGTTGTATCTCCAGATTTGATACGGTGCCCTCAGAGACTAACATCATGTTGAGCCTAGCGAACTCTTGCTGAAACTCAGGCCTCAAGTTTTGCGGACCGTCATTGTCCGGGCTGGGGTTTCGACTAAGGGCATCGGCCACTACATTTGCTTTCCCTAGATGGTAGTGAATACCGACATCATAGTCCTTGACCAGTTCCAACCAGCGTCGTTGGCGTAAATTTAGCTCTGGCTGTGTGAAAATATATTTGAGGCTCTTATGGTCCGTATATATTTCACAGCGATTTCCCAACAGAAAGTGCCTCCACTCCTTGAGTGCATGTATGACTGCTGCTAGCTCCAAGTCATGTGTTGGGTAATTTTCCTCATGTTTTCGCAGCTGCCTGGAGGCATACGCGACAACTTTGCCATCCTGCATTAGTACACATCCGAGACCTTTTCGGGACGCGTCACAATACACTTCAAAACTCTTGTGTATGTCTGGCACAGTTAAGACCGGTGCGGTTGTCAGCTTCTTCTTGAGTTCTTGGAAGCTTTTCTCGCATGCTTCCGTCCATACAAATTTCTTGTCCTTCTTGAGCAACTGTGTTATAGGTTTTGCCACAGTGGAGAATCCTTCAATAAATCTTCTGTAATATCCGGCCATTCCCAGGAAACTCCGCACATCTGTAACGTTGGCGGGTGGCTTCCAGTCAAGTATGGCTTTGACTTTTTCTGGGTCTACGGCCACGCCTTCTTGGTTCAATATGTGGCCTAGGAAACCAACTTGCCTTAGCCAAAATTCGCACTTGCTAAATTTGGCGTACAACTGGTGTTTTCTTAATTCTCCCAAAACAATTCTGAGGTGCTCAGCATGCTCTTCTGGTGTCCTTGAGTAAACCAGAATATCGTCAATGAATACCACAACAAATTTGTCCATGAATTTCATAAACACTTTGTTCATGAGGTGGACGAAATATGCGGGGGCGTTCGTTAGTCCAAAAGGCATCACTGTAAACTCGTATAACCCATATCTGGAAGTGAATGCTGTCTTGGGGATATCTTCTGTCCGTACTTTCAATTGGTGATATCCCGATCTCAAATCAATCTTTGAGAACACCTTGGCTTGTGCGAGCTGGTCAAACAAATCATTTATCCGTGGCATCGGATATTTGTTTTTGATGGTGACCATATTGAGGGCTCGATAGTCTATACACAGTCTCAGTGTCCCATCCTTTTTCTTGGCGAACAACACAGGCGAACCCCATGGTGAGGAGCTGGCTCGAATAAATCCTTTGTCCAATAATTCCTTTATCTGCTTCTTCAACTCCACCAATTCTGAGGGTGCCATTCTATAAGGTTTCTTATAGATGGGAGCGGTGCCAGGTGCTAGTTCGATGCTGAATTCTATCTCTCGGTCTGGTGGCATGCCTGGTAGTTCTTCAGGGAACACATCAGGAAACTCGCATACCACTGGAACTTTTCTCAGTTCTGCAATGTCCACTTTGTTCAGTTTTGGTTGCTGTGATCGTGGCCTTTCTTGAGCTGTAACCTTTATTGTCTTGCCATGATGGTGGGTGAGAATCACGGTCCGATTGAAACAGTCAATGAATCCTTTGTTGGTGGTCAACCAGTCCATTCCTAAAATGACATCCAGTCCTTTACTCTCCAACACGATGAGATTTGCTTGGAATGTAGTCCTTCGAACTCAATGACCACTCCTTGGCAGTAACCCTGAGCGATTTGCTTATTTCCGGGGGACTTGATGATCATAGATTTTTCCAAGGGAAGTATCGGAAAACCATGTTGTAAAACAAAACTCTTCGAAACGAACGAATGGGAAGCTCCAGAATCAAACAAAACCGTGGCAGGTACTGTGTTGACAGGGAACGTACCGAGCATGATGTCTGGGGCATTCTGCGCTTCTTCCCTGGTCACATGGTTCAGGTGACCCTTCTTGTGGTTGTTGTTGGGATTGAAATTGTTGCGCTTGGGGGCTGGATTGTTTCCACCATTGTTTGGCTTGGGGGCCGAGTTCCTCGGCTTTGGGCACTGTTTAGCATAGTGCCCTTCTTCCCCACAAGCATAGCATGTGACCCCTGGATGGTACGTGAACTCTTTGTCCCTGGCATGAAACTGTCTGACGGGCCTTGGATCGGTAGTCGTGGATCTCCTTGCTTCTGTCCTTGGAACCTCAGTCTTGCTTCGGTTGTTGCGAGCAAGAGTCGTCTTGTCCCTCTTTCGCTTACAGAGATCTTCCAGACTACGGCGCTCATTCTCCAAGGTAATGGCCTTGTCAACCAGAGTTTTAAAATCCGGAAAGGTGTGTACAATCAGTTGGCATCTTAGTGCTGGTGCCAGGCCGTCCAGGAATTTTTCCATCTTCTTGTTTTCTGTCATGTGCTCGTCGTAGGCATAACGAGATAGCTGGGTAAACTGACCATTGTATTCTGTCACTGACATGCCTCTCTGCTTCAGGTCATCAAATTCTCTCTTCTTGATTTTTATGATGCTCCTGGGGATGTGTGCCCCACGGAAGCCTTCCTTGAACTCTTCCCAGGTGATGTTGTGTTCACTGGGATGCATGTGTAGGAAGTTTTCCCACCATGCTGCAGCTGCTCCAGTAAGGTAGTGTGGTGCATAAAGCACCTTCTCATGATCTGAACACTGAGCAATAATCAGTTTCCTTTCAATGTCTCGAAGCCAATCATCGGCTTCTAGTGGCCTATCGGTGTGAGCAAACGTTGAAGGGCGAGTCTTCTGTAACTCAGATAACTTGGAATGTGGTTGATAGGGCTCACGGTGGTTTCCCATATTGATGACGTGTCTCATCATTTCTTGGTGCTGTTGCTGGCTTTGTTCGAAGAGACGGCATACTTGAGACAGGGCTGCTTCGCTGTCCTGTTGACTGGACTGACCCTGAGTGAAATTGTTGCTAGTCTGTGTCCCATAAACCTCTTCTGGCTGATTGGGCATGGAGCGAGTCCACGGGCGAGACATCTTTCCAGTCTGGGGTATTATTTTACAAAACCCATGAGAAAAACTGTGTGGCAAAAGGAAAATCTTGCAAGGGCCACAATTTAAAAGTCCTCAAGGTTTTCAAGAAAACATAAACGATTTTGCACGGAGAAGACTGCTTAGCATATATCTTACACGCGAAAAGCAACCACACGATACAGCACTCAGGATGCGTGTACACATCCTGACATGTTATTTAGACTAGCGTACTCCTCCGGAAGGCAGCAAACACACCAATACAAACTAGCGTACAGAGGAAACACATCATACAAGCAGACATAACGCGCGGCTACTCGGCGCTCTCAGTCGGAGATGGTGACGATGTCCTTTCCCTTGCCGAGGGCAAGACTCAGCGGTCCAGGAGAATCAACCTCCACCTCCTCTCTAGCTGGCTCCTGGCGCGTAATGCTGCGCTGCGGTGATGGCGCGGGAGCGACAGGTGGTAGAGCGGGTGCGGCAGGCGGTGCAGCTCTGACTGGAGTAGGAGCGATGACTCGGTCGAACTCCTCAGTTGTAGGCAGACGGCGAGCAGTGGCCAAAACGGCCGGTGCATAAGAGGCTGAAGACGAGACGAATGTCAGAGGCGGTGCCGTGTGGAGAAGCTCCTTCCTGCTGGCAGGACCGCCCCGGACTAAGTCCATGCGGGCAGCCACAAGATCGTCCACGAGGTTGTCGAAAGACTCCTCCAGGGCCTTGAGATACTCCACAACCATCTCGATGGCTTCATCTCGCTCTCCCCGATGGCAGGCGAATGCATAGTGACTGGTGTATGGCACATGGCATGGGAGGTAGCGGTAGCGACGAGTCTTCATCGTAGGAAGGATGTCCCGAAGACGAGCTATCGCCTCACGGGCAGCCATCTGCATGGCATGCCTCTCCGTAGGCATGGCCCTTCCCACAAAACGGAAGTGGCGAGCTGCAGAACGTCCTCCCTTGAATTGCACCACAGCTTGGTGCATAGACACGTCGTCGCTGAGCTTGTGCTGGTAGAGCGTGAACTCCGGGCGAGCCGCTGGCCCGATCGCGAGCTTGGTGATGGAGACGAGGAGCTTGACAAACCCCTCGGGCACGTTCGTGAACACTCGATTCTCACAGCTGCTGCCAGCCATCTACAAAAGTAGGCAAAAATTCTGAGTAGTCATGTCATAAATTTATGATGACCAACAGAAAATAGCTACAATTGCAAAATGCTGAAAAAGCACAAAAGATGCTAATAACCGATTAGCGATCGCACCTAGTGGCTTCCTACAGTCAGCCTGGCTCTGATACCAAGCTTGTCACGACCGGGTTTTCAATAAAATAATTATTGAGAGACCAATCCCTTTTACGGACCAGTAAGGAAGAATTCCTTCTCACTGGTAGACAATATCTTGGTCACAGAAGAAAAATACCAGGAGTACTGAATATAATACAAGGTTGAGCGGAGACTGCCCAACAATTTATTACATGCACGCCGATAAAACAAGACGGCGGATAGGGTGGCATAACTACTAACTCACGATAATAACGGTGGTGGAAATATCACCGCGAAGCGAGTGATATGACTCCTGAAGACTACAGCTCTTCGAGCGTCGGAGTGAGGCTCGAGGAGACTTATTGCGGGTGGCGGAAGCGTATATAATACAAGTGACCAATATCCGGGATCGCGCAGGACTGACTGGGACTCCTCTAGGCGTCGGACGCGCTATCAAACTCTTCATCCAAGAGATCGCCTTCGTCAACATCTGGCCAAATCAACAAGCCAGGTGAGTACTATGAAAGTACTCGCAAGACAGTTCGGACATAAGATATAACAAATGTAAACATGAAGCATATGAACAAATTAACCAGTGCGTTCAGACATAGAGATAGTAAATACTGGGTGCCAAACGAGGGTCTGAATGACTCCTCGAGAGGAAACTGCAAGAATAGTAATACTGGTGCCAAACGAGGGTCTGAATGACTCCTCGAGAGGAAACTGCAAGAATAGTAATACTGGTGCCAAACGAGGGTCTGAATGACTCCTCGAGAGGAAACTGCGAGAATAATAATACTGGTGCCAAACGAGGGTCTGAATGACTCCTCGAGAGGAAACTGCGAGAATAATAATGCCACAGTCGGGCGTCGGGGCGACACCTCATAAAGGGCTCATAACAGAAAATAAAGACAGTGCATGCCACAGTCGGACGTCTGAGCGACATCACATAAAGGGCTTATATTGCAGCTCAATAATACAGTAGCTCAAGAACATAAATTATTACGAGTACGAAACAGATATCAGGTTAGTCCATCCACAGGGGTAACAATTAAACTAGGTTTACCACTTAAGCTTGCTCACCGGGAATAAAATTCTACGAGGATAGACACGGATATACTGGTCACCCTACTTGATCATGGATACGATGACTTGGAAGGAATTTACTCTGCAGAGTTTGTACTTAACCACAGCCAACGGATTTCAGTAGTCACGGGGACTAGTTCCGTTTACGGTGTTTGGAAGAAACACGTCTGACCAATACACACCCTTTCAATCTTCCGAAGCCAGGGATCACCCTCGGCAACATTCAAGAAAAACCTTGAGACGGGGAGGCTACAACCTCGCGTAGCATGGGATCAAATTTCTATACGCGCGCTCTAAGGGGGTGCCCCCCCTCTCGGTCCCAACCGGAAACACCCATGCCCCCTGACCGGATGACTGGCTTTAATCCTGGGCCAAGGAACCATCATCCCGGCCCCTCTGTTTGGTGTGTACACGGAAAGAGGTTACCAACTTACTAAACCGTATCTTGGCAAAGAAACACGTGGTAGCACGGAGGGGAAAAGAACGATAACGTGACTCCGTCCACGTTAACGTCGGAAATTGTCAGATGACACAAGGCTGGTATGCTACAACAGTACCACCTTGCTGCCCTTCATGTCACCACATGATTAGGCCATCTCTCATCAGAGATCATCGCAACTTTGGAACATGCGGGTAGTTGCCTCACAAGCAACGAGGTACTCACCGACACTCATATGCCACGCACAAACTTTCACGCAAACATGTAAAACACCCATCATATCAAAGGTTCAAACATGCTTGCCTTGTTCGGAGAAGTCGGAGTCTAGCTCGGCGAAGTTCGCGGCTCCGTCACCTCCTCCGGAACCTACGGCATAACGAAAACGGGTACTAACGTGAAAACCAACGCGTGCACAGAAACTTCTCCAAATTTTTTCCAAATAAATCCCATAAAAAACTAGACAAAATTTTAAGACTGTCAGAAAAAGAATCACTCAAAAATCTCTTTTTATTAAAAATTTATAAAGGTTTCTGTCCAGGGACTCATCTATAATGAAACGGAAAAGTTCCAGGGCTTAAACTGAGAAACCAGAAAACGCTTCGGAAAGAACTGTGCTAGCTAAAGAGGGAAAGCATATTTTGCCCGAAGGCGCCAACAGAAAACGGTTCGAGGGAGAATAGAACAGAGGCTGACATGGGGGGTCCACATGTCAGGTTTAAAAAGCTCGCCGGCGCCCGAAGACTGCGGTGGACGCCGGCGTCGAACCACGGCGAGTCAGGAGGATCGGAGGGTACCAAGAGCTTCAGCGTGTCCTTCCGCGTCGGTGGGTGGTGGACTCGACCGTCGGAGAGCACCACGTCGATGTCGACACTTTCTCCGGCGGACGGCGGCTCGGGTGATGGTGGAGAACTCCGGTGGAGGGCTGCAAACTTCGAATTGAAGCGCGGGTCAGAAGGAGGGATGCATAGTGAAGCTACTGGCAAGGGATGCGAGGCAGAGGCGCACGCACGGGAGTGAATCAAGCTGGATCCCGTGGCGGGTCGCGGCGGCCGGAGTTGAGGAAGGAGACCTCCTCGGGGCTCTTCCAGTGGCTAGGCGTGCTCTAGGTGGAGTGCAGGGATGGTGTGGGTTCGAGTTGAAGCTCGGGGCCTCTATTTATAGGCGGACCGACGAGGTGGCCGTGAACAGAGAATCTCCGGCGAGCAATTACGGCGATGCAGTGGATTGGCAGGAGGTTTGAGTGGCCAGGCAGCATCAGTGGAAGTTACTGGTGTCGTTCCCCCGCTAATCCTGGTCGGTCTTGGCGTAACGGCGCCGGTCCACGGTGGGGTGGCCGCACGGGCACGACGGCGGCAGAGAGCGCGCTGAGCGCCCAGCGGTTCATGACGAGAGTGGCAGCGCGTTCTGGGGAGTGGAAGGCCACGCGGCGACCTCCGGTGGTTTGAGCGGCGCTGGGTGGCGCCGTCTGCGCCGCGCCTCTCTCTGGCGGCCGCAAAGCCGCCGCTGGCGTCGGTCACGGGGCACCGCACCTCCTGCTGCTCGTTGCCGACGTCCGCAAGCTGCCACGCGTTCGTGCGGAGCAGGAACAAGGGGGAGGGGACGGGGAGCAAGGCGACATCGGGGCATTGTCGAGATCGACAACAAGTTCTGAAGAAAACGACAGTAGCACTGAAATGTTCTCTGAACTTTTCTGAACCTGATTTTGACAATGCACTGCAGGTGTTCGACAGAATGATTTCGCAATGAGAAAAAATTTTCTGGGGCTGGGACTTGGTGAGGTGACCACTCAATGCACCCAGGGGCTGCCTGATTTTACTTGGAATTTTTGGAGAAAGATTTGAATGAATTTCACCAAATTTGACAAATCTGGTCCAAACTTGCAGCAAGTGTAGTTTGAAAAATTCAAACTGAAAACCAGTGGATCTTCATGGATCTAGGTTGAGGGTTCAAGGGACTAGGAAGGGAAAAAGGTTTGGGGGCAAAAATCAAAACAGAAAGTGGAGTTCCTTTGTAAATCACCAATGGCTAGAATAGAAGACAGAAAGTTGCAAAGGATCATTCCAAAAGCCAGAGTGCAAATTTCAAAGAGATTTTCAAAAGGCATTTTTGTCTTGAGTCCAAATAAAAAGGCAAGGACCTCCAGGATCAAAAACAAGTCTTGGGTGAACCCAAATAAAATTCTAGCCAAAGAAAAAAATATTTTGAAAGGGAGAGTTCTTTTGAAGAGAAGAAAAATTTAAATTACCTCCCTCAAGTCCAATAATTTTTTTTTTGAAAAAAACCAAATAAAAATTTGGGTGTCACAACACCTACCCCCTTAGGAAAAATCTCGTCCTCGAGATTTCTGCTGATCCTCAAATAGATATGGATACTCTGCCTGGAGAAAATCTTCCCTTTCCCATGTAGCTTCATCCTCCGTGTGGTTGCTCCACTGAACCCTGAAATTTTTTGTCGTTTTCTGGCGGGTCCTCCTTTCAGACTCTTCCAATATCTTTACTGGCCTCTCTCTGTAGGTGAGGTCTGGTTGCATATCAATGCTCTCATGAGGTACATGCTTCTCTGGGTTACTCACACATTTCCTCAACTGTGAGACGTGGAATACGTCATGGACGTCTGACAGCTCCTTGGGCAAGTCTAGTTGGTAGGCTACCGTGCCTCTTCGTGCCTTTATACAAAATGGTCCAATAAATCTCGGGGCTAGCTTCCCCTTAATTTTGAACCGTTGCAGACCCCTCATAGGAGATACTCGGAGGTATACGGAATCACCGGGTTCAAAGCTGACCTCACGATGTTTTTGATCATAGTAGCTCTTTTGTCGGCTCTGTGCTGTCTTGAGTCGGTCCCTGATCTGCTTAACTTTCTCCTCGGCCTCTTTAAGCATGCCTGGGCCAAAGATACGGCTGTCACCTGTTTCTGACCAATTCAATGGGGTACGACACCTTCGTCCGTACAATGCTTCAAAGGGTGCCGTTTGCAAGCTGGCTTGGTAACTGTTGTTGTAAGCAAATTCGGCATACGGCAAACTCTCTTCCCAGCTGGATCCATAGGTGAGCACACAGGCTCTTAGCATATCCTCTAGGATTTGGTTCACACGTTCCGTTTGTCCATCAGTTCAAGGGTGGTATGCTGTACTGAAAGCTAGTTGCGTGCCCAGAGCTTGTTGTAGGTGATCCCAAAATTTGGAGACAAATTGTGTACCTCGGTCTGATATTATAGTCTTTGGGACTCCATGCAAGCAAACTATACGGGAGAGATAAAGTTTTGCTAGTCTTTGTGTGGAGTAGGTAGTCTTCACGGGAATGAAATGAGCAACCTTGGTTAGTCGGTCTGTGATGACCCATATGGCGTCATTTCCACGTTGTGATCGGGGTAGTCCGACGATGAAATCCATTCCTATTTCATCCCATTTCCACTCCGGTATCCTGTTTGGCTGGAGTAGCCCTGCTGGCTTTTGATGCTCGGCCTTGATGCGTTGACATGAATCGCAACAAGCAATGAATGCAGCTATATCTCTTTTCATGCCATGCCACCAAAATCTTTCCTGAATGTCTTTGTACATTTTCGTTCCTCCAGGATGGATTGAGTATGGAGCGGTGTAGCTTTCGGTCAAGATTTGTTGCTCGAGTTCCTCAATGTCAGGTACGCAAAGTCTGTCTCCGTGCCATAATATTCCTTCACTGTCCGTGATGAACTCTGAAGCCTTGCCAAGTTTCATTTTCTTCTTTATACCTTCGATGCTGGGATGTCCCTGTTGAGCCTTCTTAATTTGTTCCACCAGGGTGGGTTGTACCTCCAGATTTGATACGGTGCCCTCCGAGACTAACATCATGTTGAGCCTAGCAAACTCTTGCCGAAACTCAGGCCTCAAGTTTTGCGGACCGTCGTTGTCCGGGCTGGGGTTTCGACTAAGTGCATCGGCCACTACGTTTGCTTTCCCTGGATGGTAGTGAATACCGACATCATAGTCCTTGACCAGTTCCAACCAGCGTCGTTGGCGTAAATTTAGCTCTGGCTGTGTGAAAATATATTTGAGGCTCTTATGATCCGTATATATTTCACAGCGATTTCCCAACAGGAAGTGCCTCCACTCCTTGAGTGCATGTATGACTGCTGCTAGCTCCAAGTCATGGGTTGGGTAATTTTCCTCATGTTTTCGCAGCTGCCTGGAGGCATACGCGACAACTTTGCCATCCTGCATTAGTACACATCCGAGACCTTCTCGGGACGTGTCACAATACACCTCAAAATTCTTGTGTATGTCCGGCACGGTTAAGACCGGTGCAGTGGTCAGCTTCTTCTTGAGTTCTTGGAAGCTTTTCTCGCATGCTTCCGTCCATACAAATTTCTTGTCCTTCTTGAGTAACTGTGTTATAGGTTTTGCCACAGTGGAGAATCCTTCAATAAATCTTCTGTAATAGTTAATTAACCCTGTTTAGATTAATCTAATTAATTAGTTTAATTAATAGTTAATTAATTAGTTAACCCTAATTACTCTAATCAGTCTATGACATGTGGGACCCACGTGTCAGATGACTGCTGACGTCAGCATGATGTCATGCTGATGTCATCGCAACACTGTTTCGGATAATGTATATATTAAATAATTAAATAAATTTGAGAAATTAATAGAATCTTTAAAATTTAATATAAAATAAACCGTAGCTCGGATGGGAAAACTTTGTACATGAAAGTTGCTCAAAACGACGAGACGAATCCGAATACGTAGTCCGTTTGTCAGCCACACGTTCCTAGCATAGCGAACATCGAACTTTCCCCCTCCAGTCCATCTGTCCAAAAACGCGAAACCTCGGGAATACTTTCCCGGATGTTCCCCCCCTTCGCCGGTACCACCTACTGCCGCGTTAGGACACACCTAGCACCGCTTAATGTCATGTCACGCATCGTCATGCTTATGTTTGCCTTGTATTTACTGTTTCTTCCCCCCTATTCTCTCTGGTAGAGTACGAGACCGACGCTGCTGCTGCCCAGTTCGACTACGGAGTTGACGACCCCTCCTACTTGCCAGAGCAACCAGGCAAGCCCCCCCTTGATCACCAGATATCGCCTATTCTTCTCTATACTGCTTGCATTAGAGTAGTATAGCCTGTTACTGCTTTCCGTTAATCCTATCCTGATGCATAGCCTGTCATTGTTGCTACAGTTGTTACCCTTACCTGCTATCCTACTTGCCTAGTATAGGATGCTAGTATTTCATCAGTGGCCCTACATACTTGTCTGTCTGCCATGCTATACTATCGGGCCGTGATCACTAGGGAGGTGATCACGGGTATATACTATATACTTTATACATGATACATGTGATGACTAAAGTCGGGTCGGCTCATAGGAGTACCCGCAAGTGATTCTGATGAGGGGCTGAAAGGACAGGTGGCTCCATCCCGGTAGAGGTGGGCCTGGGTTCCTGACGGCCCCCAAGTGGATCTTTGTGGCGGAGCGACAGGGCAGGTTGAGACCACCCAGGAGAGAGGTGGGCCTCGTCCTGGTCGGCGTTCGCGGTTACTTCAAATAACACGCTTAACGAGTTCTGGGTATTTGATCTGAGTCTGGCCATTTGGTCTATACGCACTAACCATCTACGCGGGAGTAGTTATGGGTATCCCGACGTCGTGGTATCAGCCGAAGCTCTTCTTGACGTCAGCGACGGAGCGGCGCACGCCGGATTGGACTGGAACGCCTACTAGGCTAGGTCTGCTTTCAGCCGCGCACGCAACGTGCAGGTGTGCAATGGGCGATGGGCCCAGACCCCTGCGCGCATAGGATTTAGACCGGCGTGTTGACCTCTCTGTTGAGCCTAGGTGGGGCTGCGACGTGTTGATCTTCCGCGGCCGGGCATGACCCAGAAAAGTGTGTCCGGCCAAATGGGATCGAGCGTGTTGGGTTATGTGGTGCACCCCTGCAGGGAAGTTTATCTATTCGAATAGCCGTGTCCCTCGGTAAAAGGACGACCCGGAGTTGTACCTTGACCTTATGACAACTAGAACTGGATACTTAATAAAACACACCCTTCCAAGTGCCAGATAAAACCCGGTGATCGCTCTCTAACAGGGCGACGAGGAGGGGATCACCGGGTAGGATTATGCTATGCGATGCTACTTGGAGGACTTAAATCTACTCTCTTCTACATGCTGCAAGATGGAGATGGCCAGAAGCGTAGTATTCGACAGGATTAGCTATCCCCCTCTTATTCTGGCATTCTGCAGTTCAGTCCACTGATATGCCCCTTTACACATATACCCATGCATATGTACTGTAGCTCCTTGCTTGCGAGTACTTTGGATGAGTACTCACGGTTGCTTTTCTCCCTCTTTTCCCCTTTCTATTCCTACTTGTCGCAACCAGATGCTGGAGTCCAGGAGCTAAAGATCCCGAGAATGATGCTACATGGAGTTCGGCTTCGAGGAGTAGTTAGGAGGTCCCAGGCAGGAGGCCTTGCCTTTTCGATCGTTGCTACTTTTGTGCTAGCCTTCTTAAGGCAAACTTGTTTAACTTATGTCTGTACTCAGATATTGTTGCTTCCGCTGACTCGTCTATGATCGAGCACTTGTATTCAAGCCCTCGAGGCCCCTGGCTTGTATTATGATGCTTGTATGACTTATTTATGTTGTAGAGTTGTGTTGTGATATCTTCCCGTGAGTCCCTGATCTTGATCGTACACATTTGCGTGCATGATTAGTGTACGGCCAAATCGGGGGCGTCACATTTAGCTTGTCATGTCTTGTGTGGTCCTTCTGTTTTTCTCTAGTCGAGCATAAGTCATCTTTTCCCTCCTTGTTTCTGCTTTGCGGCTCCTGAGCGGTAGTACCGCATCGGCAGAGCGGTACTACCGCTCGGCCGACACAGTACTACCGTGGAGTGGTTCACTGGGCGCTTCGTGCTCCAGATCTGCACCAGGGCTGTACTACCGTGCCTTGCGCGGTACTACCGCTTTGGGCTGGGCGTGTGGGGTATGTATCGGGCAGGGGGAGTTTCTACTCCCCCATACCCGTTCAGTTTGCCCCATCCCCTCGTCCTCTCCTCTCTCAGGCGACTCCCCAAGCACCGGAGGCTCGCCGCCGGGCCGCCGGATTCAGGCCGGCTCCCTCGATTCCGTCCGATGGGATTATTCCCCACCCTCTCCTCGTGCCATGGATGCCAGTATTACCTCCGTTCTTCTCTCCCTTGGTTCTCCTTCTTGAATATAGGTTTTGGGGCTGTACTCGTTGCATCCCTCGATTTAGTTGTTGAATCGAGGCTTAGGAAGGACTTGGGAGACTGCTAGACTAGGGTGTTTGTCGATTAGGTGTAGAAATATGAACTTTTGCATCTCCGGTAGTACAGGATCTTGCCGCGGTAGGTGTCAGCCCGCTGACAACCGCTCCAGCGGTACTACCACTGTACCCTAGCGGTACTACCGCCTATCAGCGGTACTACCGCTCTGGTGCACGGTACTACCGCCCTGAGATGCCATTGCTCCTGTTTCTACACCTAATTCTATTTTTGTTCTTCGTCTTTCCCTGGCTTATGCTCTCTTGCCTTTGTGGTCTTTGTGTGCGTATGCTTTCAGGTGGTAGTAGCTCCGGGCATCAGGCTCGCCGCAAGAATCCAGACCATGCAACAGGTTCCAAGCGCTATCGCTCGTCAGATGTTCCAGTGTCTGCTGGTGGTGGTGGTGGTGAGGGCGTGTCTTCTGAGCCGCCAAAGCGCAAGGCCAAGGTACCAACATCGAAGACCTCCGCTGGGCGCAAGCCTGCTAATCTGATGTCTGCCATGGAGTTTTGCACCAAGAGGAAGCTCAATCCCTATCATGTGGATCAAGAGCCTGCTCTTCAGAGGCGTCCGTTCTGGAACAGGTTTCAGCAGTCTATCTATCACGATGTCTTGAAGCAAAAGAACTTGTTTGTGAAGGTCAAGTCTGTCGATCTCTCGCACATGGAGAAGGACTTGCAATACTTTGGGCATGCTCTGGAGAGGTGTGAGGAGTTGGATATCAAGAGGATCATTTCCTTCAACAAGGACTTTGATGCCGAGCTTGTGGCCCAGTTCTTTGCCACCGTTCACTTTGGGCATGATCCGGCCCGCACTCTGACTTGGATGACCAATGGCCGTCTTCTGTCCGCCCCATGGAAGGACTTCATGGTCAGCTTACCATACGATCATGAGGGTGCCCAGACCCCACTTGGGTTTCGTCCTCATAAGGAGATTGCTGCTACTCATAAGGAGAAGCTTTGGCCCTATTCTACCAGGAAGGTGTCAGAGACTGGGAAGGTTACTTATGAGCTCTGGCCCTTCCTTGACATCATGCATCATATCTTCAGGAACAGTCTATTTCCTCGGGTCGGCAACTTGGATCAGGTGCACTCTTACCTAGTTGACTTGCTCCTATTCTGTCAAGAAGAGCAAGACTCTCCCCTGGTGCTGGACGTGTCACATGTGATGTGGTCTGAACTTTACTCTGCTATCATGGAGCGCAAGTGCATCATTTATGGACCCTATCTTATGCAGCTTATCGAGGACACCTGGGCGGCCAAGTTTCCAGATGAGGAGCTAGTCATAGACAATATGGTTTCTCATGATACTATCGAGCTGCGTCAGAAGGAGAAGTGGAGTTCATCCACTCCGGCCCCTCCAGTGCAGGAGACTGTCTTATCTGATGCATATGAGGAGGATGATGATGGACAGGAGTATGTACCCCCATCTGAGGAGCCCTCTTGGGCAAAGAAACTCAAGGAGAAGGTGAAGCGCCTGTTCTGCCTTCAGGCCAAGGGCCAGTACAAGGCTCACAAGGAGGCCAGGATGGCTCGTCGCCGTGACAAGGCTATTATGAGACAGGTTGGCCTTGAGGCTCCAGATGGCTCTGAGGAGAGGATCACTAATGAGGAGTCCTGGATCAGAGTGCATTGCCCGTGGTCTGACACTGAGGAGGACACCGGAGTTCATACTTCTCCTCGTGCTGCAGAGGTTTCTGAGGAAGAGGAGGAGGAGGAGCATGACTGGTGATGCCATGGAGACCTACTACCATCGTGTGTCGTTTCGTCCCTTTTGGTGTCTTGCTGCCAAAGGGGGAGAGTTAGGGATTTGCCTTAGGTCTTGTGTTGGCGTGTGTGTTGGCGTGTTCGTGTTCGTGTCTCGTGTTCGTTGTGTTCGTTCGTTTTCGTTCGCTTTCTTTCGGCTGTGAGCAAGACCATATGGTGTAAGACATATGTGAACTACCCTATCCTATCTACTTTAGTATCAAGTACCCTATTATATTGTGAGATGCTTCTTTTTCAACATTTATATTATTGCTCTCATGCTCGTCCTTGCTTAGTTGTACTTGTTGTTATTCTTATTTGCAAGGATGTTGCCTGCCTACAAAATATAAGGGGAGTTTGATCCTAAAGGTGTGCACATAGCCTTTCATGCTAATTCCTTGGTGCACACCTCTAGGGGGAGCCCGTCTATATTTTGTGAGAAGGGGGTTTGCTTATTTTAGTTACTATTTTGTGCAAATCCCGTGTTGTCATCAATCCACCAAAAAGGGGCAGATTGTAAGGGCATATTTATCCCTTAAGTAGTTTTGGTGATTGATGACAATACGTTTGTGGACTAATCGTGTGCACTAAGTGTTTCAGGTGATCTAATATAAGGGCACTTTGCGTTTGTTACCCCTCGAGGACTTCACTTTAGACGGATAATTTTCCTTCGTTTCTTTTCGGTGGAATTGAGTCGTAGGGATAACCGTACTATCAAGAGGGGATCCGTTTCGAAAGAGTATGGGTGGAATCATCACGTACACATTTTCCTTCCACCCATGCTGTCTTCCTGCCTGTTGGAGTTTCCGTGTTGTGCAAAACAAGGGGTGCCTTGTGCTAAGCGGTAGTACCACGGCCAGGGCGGTAGTACCGCTTGTTAGTGCCGCTGTTACTACCGCCCCTGTTGTGGTCTCGACTTTTTCGTGTCGGGTTTTCGTAAAAGACCACGCAGGGGAGCGGTAGTAGGGACGGTAGTAGGGCGCGGTAGTAACGCCTATCGGCGGTAGTACCGCTCCTACTTTCGCTCCCCTGCCGCTCAGCTCGCTGCCCTCCCCTGTTTTTCCAGCGGCTGTAGGAAGCGGCAGTACCGTCTATCGACGATAGTACCGCTCTCAAGGCGGTAGTTCCACCCTAGTGCGTGTACTCCTCTTCCCTCACCCATCGGTGCCCTATGCCTACCTTCCACAGCGGTAGTACTGCTGTGGCAGCGGTACTGCCGCTCCAGCAACGGTAGTACCGCCCAGATGCGGGCTGCGGGCTGCATAACGGTTGGATGTGTCCCCCCACAATATAAAGGGGTCTTCTTCTCCAAGAAGACCCACCTCTTCCATCCCCAAACTCCATTGTTGCTCCAAGCTCCATTTTCGCCCGATCTCTCTCCCTAGCCAATCAAACTTGTTGATTTTCTAGGGATTGATTGAGAAGGCCTGGATCTACACTTCCACAAGAGAAATTTGATCCCCCCCACAAATCCCTTGCGGATCTTGTTACTCTTGGGTGTTTGAGCACCCTAGACGGTTGAGGCCACCTCGGAGCCATAGTCCATTGTGGTGAAGCTTCGTGGTGTCATTGGGAGCCTCCAATTAAGTTGTGGAGATTGCCCCAACCTTGTTTGTAAAGGTTCGGTCGCCGCCTCCAAGGGCACCAATAGTGGAATCACGGCATCTCGCATTGTGTGAGGGCGTGAGGAGAATACGGTGGCCCTAGTGGCTTCTTGGGGAGCATTGTGCCTCCACACCGCTCCAACGGTGACGTACTTCCCCTCAAAGGGAAGGAACTTTGGTAACACATCCTCGTCTTCACCGGCTCCACTCTTGGTTATTTCATACCTTTACTGGTGCAAGCTTATATTGTGTTGCATCTCTTGCTTTCTTGTGTGCTTGTTGTTGTTGCATCATATAGGTTGCTCACCTAGTTTCATATCTAGACAACCTACTTTGATGCAAAGTTTAACTTGATAAAGAAAAGGCTAGAATTGTTAGTTGCCTATTAACCCTCCCCCTCTAGTCAACTATATCGATCCTTTCAATTGGTATCAGAACCTCGTCTCTTTATTAAGGACTTTGTTGTCCGAAGAGTATGGTTGACACTGTAGACGGTGTGGAGGAGCACTCCGGTGCGAATCCGGTCTCGTCTACGGGCGATGGGGGTACCACGGTCTCTCGTGAGGAATTCAATGTGGCTTTGGACACATTGAAAACCTCCATGACGACCGAGGTTGAAAGCATGTTTAATAAATTCATTGAAGGGCTTAAACTATCCACCGTACCGTTGAAAGTGGGTGATCCCACTAACAAGGTGACGGATGCTAACTTCGACAAGGGGGAAGCTACTAGTGAAAAAGCTCCTTCTTCTAGTGGTAAGAATGGCACCGGCATCTTTGCCCATGTGGAACCTCCACTTGTTTATGGTGGACCGATTCCTTCTACTCATTTGAAACATGCCGGTCCTCCCCCTAAGATTGTGAAAAATGAGGACTTCGATTCTTGGGTTTATCGCTTTAAGCGTCATTTAAATCATGTGAATACTAATCTTTCGAGAATCATTGAAGAAGGTTTCTATCCGCATGACCCAAGCAACTTCACCCCATGAGAAGCCGCGGATAATCAATTCAATGAGAATGCTCTCTTCATCATCCAAGATGCAATTCCACCCGAAGATCTCCCTCATCTTCAGCCCTTCGCCTCGGCCAAAGATGCATGGCATTGTGTTGTCTCCCTCTACCGGGGTAGCGCAAGCATTCAACTCTCCACTATGAAGTGGTGCAAGATGAAGCCGATGAGTTTGCAATGAAAGAAGATGAAGAACCTCGTGAGCTTTATCGGAGAGTAACCAAACTCACGGTCTCACTCCGAGATCATGGGAGCAAGGACACGGATGACAATTGGATCAAGCGCAAATTCCTCAAGGCAATGATGCCATACCACAAGGCCATGTCCTCCGTCATTCGTCAAAGGCCGGACTTCCACACTTTGTCCTCAAGTGAAGTGTTGGATGAGTTTGTGGCTATGAGCATCCTGGACAAGACCGCCGATATTGCGGTGCTACGTTCTCAGAGAGCAAAGAAGCCCAACCTTGCATTGAAGGCCAAGGTTAGTATGAAAGAAGAAGAAGAAGAAGAGGAAGAAGAGGAGGGCAACCCCAAAGATACAAAGTATGATTATCATGAGCACATGGCTCTCGCTTCACGCCAATTTTGGAGTAAGAAGAACTCAAGGCCCAACTTCAAGAAGAACAACTCAAGTGGCAACAAGGTCAAGCAACGTGTGAGGACTTGCTATAATTGTGGCAATGTGAGCCATTTTGTTGCGGAATGTCCTTATGAGAAGAGAGAAGACAATGGTGGCAAGCTCATTCGAAAGGACAAAGCCAAGTCTTTCCCTAACAAGAGCAACTTCACCAAGAGGACTCCTCCGAAGGGGTTGGTTGCACAAGAAGAGTACAATGAGGATGATGATGACGATGAAGGCGGTGACTCGGTTGCTATGGCCTCCGTGGCCAGTGCAACAACTCCTCGGGTATCCCTCTTCGACTCACCCAATGAGAACATCATCTGCAAGTGCCTCATGGCTAAAGCAACCAACAAGGTAACCCCCAACACCAAAACTACCATCATTACTAATCCTTCCTTGACGGATTGCATTGATGAAAATGTGGGGCCTAATGAGGAAGAAAATGAGTTTGATTCCTTTATGAGTAAGCTCAAGGGTAAGTCCAAGAAGCACTTTGTTGCTCTCTTGGAACAACTTGGTGAAGCTAATGACACCATCGAGGCTCACGAAGAAACCATCTCTAAGATGGAGGGGCATAGTCCTGATTATGCCGATGAGATTATTGACTCTAGTGCAAGTGGGAGACTGAAAGAAATATGCCCTAGAGGCAATATTAAAGTTGCTATTTATATTTCCTTATATCATGATAAATGTTTATTATTCATGCTAGAATTGTATTAACCGGAAACTTGATACATGTGTGAATACATAGACAAACAGAGTGTCACTAGTATGCCTCTACTTGACTAGCTCATTGAATCAAAGATGGTTAAGTTTCCTAGCCATAGACATTAGTTGTCATTTCACTAACGGGATCACATCATTAGAGAATGATGTGATGGACTTGACCCATTCCGTTAGCTAGCACTTGATCGTTTAGTATGTTGCTATTGCTTTCTTCATGACTTATACATGTTCCTATGACAATGAGATTATGCAACTCCCGTTTACTGGAGGAACACTTTGTGTGCTACCAAATGTCACAACGTAACTGGGTGATTATAAAGGTGCTCTACAGGTTTCTCCGAATGTACTTGTTGAGTTGGCGTATTTTGATATTAGGATTTGTCACTCCGATTGTCGGAGAGGTATCTCTGGGCCCTCTCGGTAATGCACATCACTATAAGCCTTGCAAGCATTGTAACTAATGAGTTAGTTGCGGGATGATGTATTACGGAACGAGTAAAGAGACTTGCGGTAACGAGATTGAACTAGGTATTGAGATACCGACGATCGAATATCGGGCAAGTAACATACCGATGACAAAGGGAACAACGTATGTTGTTATGCGGTTTGACCGATAAAGATCTTCATAGAATATGAGGGAGCCAATATGAGCATCCAGGTTCCGCTATTGGTTATTGGCTGGAGACGTGTCTCGGTCATGTCTACATAGTTCTCGAACCCGTAGGGTCCGCACGCTTAATGTTCGGTGACGATCGGTAATATGAGTTTATGTGTTTTGATATACCAAAGGTAGTTCGGAGTCCCGGATGAGATCGGGGACATGACGAGGAGTCTCGAAATGGTCGAGACGTAAAGATCGATGTATTGGATGACTATATTCAGACATCGGAAAGGTTCCGAGTGATTCGGGTATTTTTCGGAGTATCGGGGGAGTTACGGGAATACGGGAGTACATATGGGCCTTAGTGGGCTTTAGGGGAAAAAGAGGAGAAGCCACGAGGGCTGGCCGCGCGCCCCCCATGGGCCTAGTCCGAATTGGACTAGGGGAGGGGCTGCGCCCCCTCTTTCCTTCTCCTCCCCCTCTCCTTCCTTCCCCCTCCTAGTGGGACTAAGAAAGGGGAGTCCTACTCCCAGGAGGAGGAGGACTCCTCCTCCTGGCGCGCCCTGCAAGGGCCGGCCGGCCTCCCCCCTTGCTCCTTTATATACGGGGGCAGGGGGCACCCCAAGACATAACAATTGATCATTGATCTCTTAGCCGTGTGCGGTGTGTTGGGGAACGTAGTAATAATTCAAAATTTTCCTACGTGTCACCAAGATCAATCTAGGAGATGCTAGCAACGAGAAAGAGGGAGTGCATCTTCATACCATTGAAGATCGCTAAGCGGAAGCGTTACAAGAACGCGGTTGATGGAGTCGTACTCGCGGCGATTCAAATCGCGGAAGATCCGATCTAGCGCCGAACGGACGGGCCTCCGCGTTCAACACACGTACAACCCAGGGATGTCTCCTACTTCTTGATCCAGCTAGGGGAGAGGAGAAGTTGAGGGAGAACTCCAGCAGCACGACGACATGGTGGCGATGGAGCTCGTGGTTCTCCAGTAGAGCTTCGCTAAGCACTACGGAGGAGGAGAAGGTGTTGAAGGAGGGAGGGGCTGCGCCAGGCCAGGGGTGTGGCCGCCCTCTATCTCCCTCACTATATGTAGGGGGAAGGGGGTTGGAGGAGGCGCCCTAGGGTTCGCTAGGGGAGGGGCGGCGGCCACAGGGGAAACCCTAGATGGGTTTGGGCGCCCCCACCACTAGGAAACATGCCCCCCAAGCCAGGAGGGGCGGCTGCCCTAGGGGAGGCGCCCCCACCTCTCCAGGTTATGTGAGAGGGGTTGGGAGGGGCGCACAGCCCCTTAGTGGGCTGGTGTGCCCCCTCCCCTTGGCCCATAAGGCCCCCAACGCTTGCCGGGGCCTCCAAAACATCTTTCAGTCACGCTGGTCGTCACCCGGTACTCCCAGAACAATTTCGGACTCCAATACCCTTTGTCCAATATATCGATCTCCACCTCCGGACCATTCGGGAGTTCCTCGTCACGTCCGGGATCTCAGCCGGGACTCCGAACAACCTTCGGTAACCACATACTATTTCCCATAACAACTCTAGCGTCCCCGAACCGTAAGTGTGCAGACCCTATGGTTCGGGAACCATGCAGTCATGACCGAGACACCTCTGTGGCCAATAACCAATAGCAGGATCTGGATACCCATATTGGCTCCCACATGTTCCACGATGATCTCATCGGATGAACCACGATGTCGGGGATTCAATCAATCCCGTACACAATTCCCTTTGTCCATCAGTATCTTACTTGCCCGAGATTCAATCGTCGGTATCCCCATACCTCGTTCAATCTTGTTACCGGCAAGTCTCTTTACTTGTTCCGTAACGCATGATCCCGTGACTAAATCCTTAGTCACATTGAGCTCATTATGATGATGCATTACCGAGTGGGCCCAGAGATACCTCCCCGTCATACGGAGTGACAAATCCCAGTCTCGATTCGTGCCAACCCAACAGACACTTTCGGAAATACCTCACTACAAAAAAAAAGACACATCCGTGACATTTTGGGCCGAACGATTTTTTTCCTGTCATACATATGACACTTCTATGACGATAATTGTGACAAAACCCGGTATCATCATAGATGTGGTGGGCTCCTACATCTATGACAAAAAATCATGACAGAAAATGGGCTTTTTGTCCTGGGCGGGCTGGAGACGCAGCTGCATGACATTCTTTGGGCCGTCCATGACGGAAAAAACCGTGGTAGAAGCGAGGGGGAGGAAAATTTCGGGGAGTTCCCGGTTACAGTGGGAGATCGGGGGCCGAGCGATGTGCGTTTCTCTCGTACACGTACGCGTGTGTGTGCGAGGCGTTGGGCTCTAACTGAACCCGAGCGATTGCACTGCAGGCTACGCGTTACTGAACCCGAGCGATCGATCGATGGCTGTTAACTGAACCCGATCGAGCGATTCCTTCGCTACTGCTGCTAACTGAAGCCGATCGATTGGATGAACAGTGAGCGTTGCGGGG